>NC_092050.1:77493842-77793842 GCF_003086295.3 Arachis hypogaea
ATGATATGGGTCGCCACCTTGTGGCGAATCCCATACCAGACCATGGCAGAGTAAAGTTGTTTGTTGCAGAAGTGAGTGCCCCCATCACTGATTAGTACCCTGGGGACACCGAACCTGCTGAATATATGTTTCTGGAGGAATTTCAGCACTGTTTTAGTATCATTGGTGGGTGTGGCAATGGCCTCAACCATTTTGATACATAGTCAACTGCCACCAGAATATAAGTGTTTGAGTATGATGGTGGGAAAGGCCCCATGAAATCAATACCCCATACATCAAACAACTCAATCTCCAAGATTCCTTGTTGAGGCATGGCATAACTGTGAGGCAAATTACCAGCTCTCTGGCAACTGTCACAGTTACGTACAAACTCTCGAGAATTTCTGTAGAGTGTAGGCTAGTAGAAGCCACATTGGAGGACCTTGGTGGCTGTTCGCTCACCTCTGAAATGACCTCCATTTTGTGACCCATGGCAATGCCATAGATCCTTTGTGCTTCTTCTTTAGGCACACACCTACGGATTATGCCATCTATACATCTCTTGAAGAGATAGGGTTCATCCCATAAGTAGAGTACTTTGCATCAGTAATTAATTTTTTCTTTTGTTGCCTGCTGTACTCCTTGGAATGAACCTTGCAGCTTTGTAGTTTGCAATGTCTGCAAACCATGGTGTTTCCTGAATGGCAAACAAATGCTCATCCGGAAAGGTCTCAGAGATTTCAACAGAGGGGAATGACGTCCCTTCTATTGGCTCTATCCGGGACAGATGATCAGCCACTTGGTTCTCTGTCCCTTTTCTGTCTCTTATTTCTATATCAAACTCTTGCAGAAGCAACACCCATCTTATGAGCCTGGGTTTTGAATCCTGCTTTGTGAGTAGATATTTAAGAGCAGCATGGTCAGTATACACAATCACTTTTGATCCTACCAAGTATGATCTAAACTTGTCAATGGCATAAACCACTGCAAGCAATTCTTTTTCTGTGGTTGTATAATTTTTCTGGGCATCATTTAAAATGCGGCTAGCATAATAAATGACATGCAGAAGCTTGTCATGCTTGCCCAGACTGCACAATGGCGTGATCACTGCATCACACATAGCTCAAATGGAATGTCAGTCTGGGCAGAAATAACTGGTGCTGTGACCAGCTTGGCTTTCAGCGTTCAAACGCCTGCAGACACTCTGTGTCAAACACAAATGGCGTCAGCAGCTAGCAGATTGCTCAGAGGTTTTGCGATTTTTGAAAAATCCTTTATAAACCTCCTATAGAATCCTGCATGCCCCAAAAAGCTTCTGATTGCCTTAACATTGGCAGGTGGTGGTAATTTTTCAATTACCTCTATTTTTGCTTGATCCACCTCTATTCCCTTGTTTGAAATTTTATGCCCAAGGACAATCCCTTCAGTCACCATAAAGTGACATTTTTCCCAGTTTAAAACCAGATTGGTCTCTTGGCATTTTTTCAGAACTAGTTTCAGGTGATCAAGACAGGAGCTGAATGAGTCTCCATATACTGAGAAGTCATCCATGAAGACTTCCAGAAATTTTTCCACCATATCAGAGAAAATAGAGAGCATGCATCTCTGGAAGGTTACAGGCGCATTACACAGCCCAAATGGCATCCTTCTATAAGCAAACACTCCAGATGGACATGTGAATACTGTTTTCTCTTGATCTTGGAGATCTAATGCAATCTGTTATAGCCTGAGTAGCCATCCAAAAAGCAGTAATAATCATGACCTGCCAATCTTTCTAGCATCTGGTCTATGAATGGTAAAGGAAAATGATCCTTTCTGGTGGCTGTATTGAGCCTTCTGTAGTCAATACACATGCGCCACCCTGTAACTGTTCTTGTAGGAACCAGTTCATTCTTTTCATTATGAACCACTGTCATGCCTCCCTTTTTGGGGACAACTTGAACAGGGCTCACCCAGGGGCTGTCAAAAATAGGATAAATAATCCCAGCCTCCAGTAATTTGGTGACCTCTTTCTGCACCACTTCCTTCATGGCTGGATTTAGCCGCCTCTGTGGTTGAACCATTGGTTTAGCATTATCCTCCAATAAGATTTTGTGCATGCATCTAGCTGGGCTTATGCCCTTAAGGTCACCTATGGACCACCCAAGAGCTGTCTTGTGTGTCCTTAGCACTTGAATAAGTGCTTCCTCTTCCTGTGGATTTAAGGCAGAGCTTATGATCACTGGAAAAGTGTCACCTTCTCCCAGAAATGCATATTTCAGGGATGGTGGTAATGGTTTGAGCTCGGGTTTAGGAGGTTTTTCCTCTTCCAGAGGAAATTTCAGAGGCTCTTTCATTTCCTCTGAATCCTCCAAATCAGGCTGAACATCTTTAAAGATGTCTTCCAACTCTGATTCGAGACTCACAGCCATGTTGATCTCTTCTACCAAGGAGTCAATAAGATCAACTTTCATGCAGTCTTTTGATGTGTCTGGATGCTGCATGGCTTTGACAGCATTCAACTTAAACTCATCATCATTGACTCTCAGGGTTATTTCCCCCTGTTGGACATCAATGAGAGTTCGTCCAGTTGCTAGGAAGGGTCTTCCTAGAATGAGAGTAGCACTCTTGTGCTCCTCCATTTCTAGCACTACAAAGTCAGTGGGAAAGGCGAATGGCCCAACTCTGACAATCATGTCTTCAATCACGCCTGATGGGTATTTAATGGAGCCATCAGCAAGTTGGAGACATATCTGGGTTGGTTTAACTTCTTCAGTTAAACCATGCTTTCTGATAGTGGATGTAGGTATTAGGTTGATGCTTGCCCCCAAGATCACATAAAGCTGTCTTGGTGCAATTACCTTCTAATGTGCATGGTATCAGAAAACTCCCAGGGTCTTTAAGCTTTTTAGGAAAGCTTTTCAGAATGACTGCACTGCATTCTTCAGTGAGGAGAACTCTTTCAGTTTCTCTCCAATCCTTCTTATGACTCAAGATCTCTTTCATGAACTTGGCATAAGAAGGTATTTGCTCAAGTGCCTCTGCAAATGGAATCTTTATTTCAAGAGTCCTGAGATAATCTGCAAAGCGAGCAAATTGCTTATCCTGCTCCTCTTGGCGGAGTTTTTGAGGATAAGGTATCTTGGCTTTATATTCCTCAACCTTAGTTGCTGTAAGTTTATTTCCTACAGAAGTGGTTGAAGAAGCCTTTTTAGATGGGTTGTTATCAGCACTTGTGTGTGTCTGATCCCTCACTGGCAATTGAGTGCCAAAGTTAGAAAGTGGAGTGATGTTAGACGCTAGCTCCTCATCTGTTCCTGGCGTCTGAACGCCAGAACTGTGCTTCTTTTGGGCGTTCAACGCCAGATTCTTGCTTGTTTCTGGCGTTGAACGCCAGTCCTGAACATGGTCTGGGCTTTTAGCGCTAGCCTTCCACCCAATTTCTGGCATTTTAGTGCCAGAATTATTTTTCCCTGGGCTCTTACTGTCCTCATGTGGATTATGGGTGGTTTGCTCATTTCTTGGCTTCTTGCTGCCTTGAGGTGGGGTATTTAATGTCTTTCCACTTCTTAATTGAACTGCTTGGCATTCTTCTGTTATTTGTTTTGACAGCTGCTGCTTTGTTTGCTTTAAATGTACTTCCATGTTTATATTAGCCATCCTTGTCTCTTGTAGTTTATCCTTGAATTCAGCTAACTGCTTTGTTAGAAAATCCAATTGCTGATTGAATTCAGCAGCTTGCTCTGCAGGACTGAGTTCAGCAGTTACTGTTTTAGCCTCTTCTTTCATGGAAGGGTCACTGCTTAGGTACAGATGCTGATTTTTAGCAACTGTATCAATGAGCTCTTGAGCTTCTTCAATTGTCTTTCTCATGTGGATAGATCCACCAGCTGAGCAATCTAAAGAGATCCGAGCTCTTTCTGTAAGCCCATAATAGAAGATGTCTAACTGAACCTACTCTGAAAATATTTTAGAGGGGCATTTTCGTAGCATCTCTCTGTATCTCTCCCAGGCATCATAAAGAGATTCGTTATCTCCTTGTTTAAAGCCTTGGATGTCTAGCCTTAGCTGTGTCATCCGTTTTGGAGGAAAGTATTGATTCAAGAATTTTTCTGTCAGCCGTTTCCATGTCCTTATGCTTGCCTTAGGTTGGTTATTTAACCACCTCTTGGCTTGGTCTTTTACAGCAAATGGAAACAATAATAATCTGTAGACATCCTGATCTACTTCCTTATCATGTACTGTGTCAGCAATTTGTAAAAACTGTGCCAGAAATTCTGTAGGTTCTTCCTGTGGAAGACCGGAATACTGGCAGCTTTGCTGCACCATGATAATGAGTTGAGGATTCAACTCAAAGCTACTGACTCCAATGGAGGGTATGCAGATACTACTCCCATATGAAGCAGTAGAGGGGTTAGCATATGACCCTAGAGTCCTCCTGGACTGTTCATTTTCACTTAGATCCATGATGGAGAAAGGGAGATGATGTAAAATAAAAAATTTATTTTTATTTATTTATTTATTTATTTAATTATTTCGAAAATAAAATAAATTAAAATAAAGTAAATAAAAATAGGTGAAGATTTTCAAAAAAAATGAGGAGAGAGAGAGAGTGGTCAAGAAGTTTTGAAAAAGATATGAATTGAAAAATATTTTAAATTTTGAAAAAAAATCTGAATTTTAAAAATAATTTTCGAAAATTTGTTTTAAAAATAGAGAGAAAAGATATTTTTGAATTTAAATAGGAAAGAGAGAAAAAATAAGATAGCCCAAGATTTAAAATTTTTTAGATCTAATGCTCCTTGTTTTCGAAAATTCTGGAGGGAAAACACCAAGGAACACTAAACTTAAAAATTTTAAGATCAAGACGGAAGAAAAACTCAAGAATACTTTGAAGACTCACAAGAACACAAGAACATGAAAAAAGAACACCAAACTTAAAATTTTTAGAAAACCAAAATTAAATTTTTGAAAAACAAAGGAAAACCAACAAGAAAACACCAAACTTAAAGTTTTGGCACGAGATTTAATAGAAAATTTATTTTTGAAAAATTTTTGAAAAGAAAATAAAAGACTCTGACTCAAAAGACAAAAATTTCCTAATCTAAGCAACAAGATTCACCGTCATTTGTGCAAACTCAAACAATCCCCGACAACGGCGCCAAAAACTTGGTGCACGAAATTGTGATCCCCGGCAACGGCGCCAAAAAATTGGTGCACGAATTGTAAATCACACTTTTTACAACTCGTACCACTAACCAGCAAGTGCACTAGGTCGTGCAAGTAATACCTTACGTGAGTAAGGGTCGATCCCACGGAGATTGTTGGCTTGAAGCAATCTATGATTATCTTGTAACTCTTAGTCAGGAAAACAATAAAATAATTCACTTATCAAATTTGATTGCAAGGAATAAAAGGGTAGAACACAAATTATACTTGTATGTGATGATGGAGAATATGTTGGAGTTTTGGAGATGCTTTATCTTCTGAAATTCTGCTTTCCTCTGTTTTCTGATTCACGCACGCACGTCCTCCTATGGCAAGCTGTGTGTTGGTGGATCACCGTTGTCAATGGCTACCATCCATCCTTCCAGTGAAAAGGGTCCAGATGCGCTGTCACCGCACGGCTAATCATCTGCAGGTTCTCAATCGTACCGGAATAGGATTTACTATCCTTTTGTGTCTGTCACTACGCCCAGCACTCGCGAGTTTGAAGCTCGTCACAGTCATTCAATCCCTGAATCCTACTCGAAATATCACAGACAAGGTTTAGACTTTCCGGGTTCTCTTGAATGCTGTAACGACCTAATTTTCAATATGTCTAGATCATACCAAAAACTGAGTGCTACCAATTTGTCTTCCTAATTATTATCTATTATTTATCATATGAGCCTGATTCGTTGTTAAAAGCGTAGTTAATTTGCGTGGTGTATATTTTTTTTTTGAAAACATTTGGATTAATAGACAGAATCATTTATAATCAATTCACAAGTAATAACAGATAAAACAGTTATAAACAACCACACAAAAATACATCACAAGTAGTTGACAACATTCGGTGATTCAGCCTTTATTAGCATATAGACTGTTAGTTAGAACACCCCTAGATATAGCTAAATAATATCTATATACATATATATACATACAACATCCCAGGTCCTGACCTGTTCAAGAGGTCCCTAAGTTGGCACCTAGGCTAGCCTATACTCTATACTCACCTAGTCCCTCTAAACTACTAAAGCGCGGAAAAGTACGTTCTAGGTCTTCAAAACTCAAGTCAAGTGGAACGTCATCAAAAGATAGAACATCATCTGCTACTCTTCTGCATGATCAGACTTTTCCACAGGACGTCTCTCTGGTACCTCATGAAGTAGCCACACAATAGGAATCTCGTACACAGGATTTAGGTTAAAGTGCGCATACGAACAAGGTGCAGACATTGGCTGGTCTCACAGTATATTCATATAATCAGAGAACGATATTCACCCTAGACTCAGAAGACTGCCTAGAGTGGAATCCCTTTTGCGTACAATCGTCAGCGAACTACGGAAAGAAACTCTTACTTCCATCTGAAGGGGAAAGGGAGAGAGAAGAGGTAAGAACTGGGGAGTTCTTAGTAGGGTCGGGGTTATTAGTTACGTTCATTTATTTGGGGTTGATTAGTAGACGAATAACATAATATAACGCAGCAGTAAACAGAAAATAAAGATAGGAAGAGAAAGTAGAGACAACAAAAAGCAGAACACAAACAAAAGAATACAAGAAAATAAAACACAGAAATGGCATACAAGCAGACAAACATAAAGAAGTAGATCACACACAGAAAGGAATGCAACAGAGAATGATGCGTAGACAAGAATGACGCATGTCTAGCCCTAGCGCAGGCCATGAGCTCATGTGTCGGTTAGCACCTGCATTCCCGTCATTTATCCGGTCACGAGTTCACGATTTCCCGGATACGATTTTCCATTCAAATAAATGCGCATATAATTATTAGCAGCTCTATTGAGACAGCCTCTTCTTTCTACTCGTAGGAAATATACTCTTGGGAACGAAAAATTACTCTTGGGTTGCCTTAGGGCAACAGATAAATAAACAAACATCTCTTGGGTTGCATTAAGCGACAAATATATATATATATAATATCTCTTGGGTTGCATTAAGCAACATATATATATATATATATATATATATATATATATATATATATATAATATCTCTTGGGTTGCATTAAGCAACATATATATATAATATCTCTTGGGTTGCATTAAGCAATATATATATATATAATATCTCTTTACTCTGTTCTGGTTTCTCTTTTCTCTATATCTCTTTACTCTGTTTTAATTTCTCTATTCTCTGTACCTCTTTTCTATTCTCTGATTACTTTTTTCATCTGTATCTATATTACTCTTTTTCTCTTTATCTCTTTACTTTACTCTGGTTACTCTGTTTTCTGTGTTTCTCTACTCTGCTCTGATTTCTCTGCTTAACGTATGTATTTAAAGTTTATGTAAATTTCGGTATGAATAGTTCGCCTGTTCCAAGTATAGGTTCATTAAATCTATACTGAAACAGTTTAACTTTTCATATAATACCTAACCCTAGTCGCAACTCAAGGACTAACTATGTTGCCCTAGTTCGTTCACAAATTTCTGTCTGTTTTTCTGTTATTAAAACCTTACAGACTTTTCTTTAGTTTTTATCTTTTTTTCAACTTTTTATCTTTTATCTATCTTTGCCTCACTAATATGTTCTTACCACTCCCTAAGTGTTTTATGAAGGTAATTATGAGATTCTGCGCTTAAAGTTGTCTTTCTAAAGCTTTTACAGAAAACTGCCTTTTCTGTATTATTTTATTATTTTTATTAAAATATTATTTTTAATTAAATATTATTATTTAATATTTTATTATTATTTATTATTTTATCATTAAATTTTCGAAAATTAACTTTACTTTAACCTTTAACCTTTAAAATTTACTTTTTACCACCCGTAACTTTTAATATTTCTACTTTTACCACCCTAACTTCCAGAAATTACCATATAACCCCTTAAACACCAAAAATTTTACTCCCTTGCCCTTTCTAAGATCTAAAAGGTGTTCTTCAATGTTCTTCACCACACTCAAAGTGTTCTTCATGTTCTTCATAAATTCTTCGGATTCTTTCTCTGTTTTTACCCGTTTTTCAGTCTTTTCAGCAACCGATTTTTACCATAATTCAAAATAAAATTGCAGCCACTAAAACCCCATATTTTCTACATGATTTCAACACAAATTGAACCTCAATTTAAGCTTAGGGTTTCGTTTTTCCAGCTGCCCAAGAACATGAACTTTAAAGCTTGAATTTCATCAAATTTCATCAAAATTTCACCAAATTTTCACCAAGAATCAATCATATATGCAACCAATTTTTAGCACAGACAAATAATACAACATTCACACAACTCAAACACAAATAATCAAGATTAATTTCGTGACACCCTACCTAGTTTTGCTGCTCCTAATTCGGTTAAACTTTCAGGTGGTCCTTAAGCACTTTTTCCTCCTAAATCACATCAAGAACAACTTTAAATCCAAAAACTCTCAACTAACCAAATCTCACTCAGTATGTTAGGAAGAGATATCTCACCTTAGACTTCCTGGAAGTTCACGTTTCTTGGCCCTCAAGTCAAGTTAAGCATGATTCCTAAGGAAGAACATCAAGAAAACACATGTTTTGCATGGTTTTCCTTGAAAACCGAATTGAAATGTGAGGGAGACAGCCATCTCACCTTATTTCCATCCTTGATAAGTTACATGGTTATGTAGAGGAAGAAGAGAGGATCATTTTGGTGAAATCGGAGTTTTGATTTGAGTTTTAGTTCAGAAGAAATCAAGCTTTGAAGATTAAGTGTTTATGAAAGTTTCTCTCTTTTCTCTCTTGTTATTTTCGGCCAAAATGATGAAATGAGACAGCCTTGAAGGTCTTGGGGGTGTAAGGTAAGTTGTGATTGGTTGGCTTGGAGGTGGATTAAAATAATATTAAAATATCTCTGGTGTACAACTACTAAAACTAGGTGTACCAGAACACTCGTAAAAACATCTCTAAAAATTATTTTCTGAGCTACTAGCATAAATGACACTAGTAACATATTTATTATGAGAATAGAACATGTATAATGAGGCCTTAGCATTGCTAAATTCATCAGAGAGTGCTGGTGCTAAGCTGCACCAGTAAACCGTAAATTCGGTTAAACCGATTTTCAGTTTTTAACAAAAACAGACCAGGTAACCTTATAATATCATTCAAGCATTTTCTAATACTAATATAATGATAATATTATACTATTATCTCTCTCCTCTCATGAATCGAGTCCGGTTCGTCAAACAGAGACTATTTACGAAAATCAGAATCAAAACTGCCAACCGATACAGTTCAAAAACTAGGTTCTTCGCGATTGCATTATCGAGCTTGCCTCAAAGGAGGTTCTAGCTTAAGGATGGCATAATGGTAATGAGGATTGAGATGCTTGATGATATAGCAGAGGTGTTCTCTTTACTGATCTTCCAGAGAAATCCGTACTTTCAGAAAAGATCTCATGTACTCGAAAATCAGGGTTGTTGCATTCTACCCTTCTAAAAGAAAATTTTGCCCTCAAAATTTCAGTTACCTAGGAATAGATGTGGGTAATTAGCTTTCATCTTATCTTTCAATTCCCAAGTGTGCTCTTCTTCTCCTCTTGGTTCCCATGCTACTTTGACTAAGCGAACAGTCTTGCCTTTTAGCTGCTTATCACTTCTTCCTACGATCTAAACTGGTGATGCTTGATATGTCAAATCATTTCATAACTGTACTGTCTCTGGTTGTAAAATGTGACTCTTGTCGGGAATATATTTCTTAAGTTGCGAGACATGAAAAACATCATGAAGGTTTGATAAATAAGGAGGAAGGACTATTTGATAAACTACTAGACCGACTCTTTTAAGTATTTGGAAAGGTTCTATGTATCGTGGGTTAAGCTTTTTATTCTTAAGGGCTCTACCTATTCCAGTAATCGAGGTTACTTTTAGAAAGACACGGTTTCCGTCACTAAACTCTAAGGGTCTACGTCTATTATCGGCATAGCTCTTTTGACGGCCTTGTGCTGTCTAGATCTTCCGACGAATCTCCTTTATCTTCTCAGTAGTTTCTTACACTAAGTCTGGACCTAAGACATTAGCTTCTCCATCGTCATTCCAACACAATGGTGTCCGACATCTTCTTCCATAGAGAGCTTCATATGGTGCCATTCCGATACTTTATTGGAAGCTGTTGTTGTAGACGAATTTGACCAAAAGCAAATACTTATCCCAGCTGCTTTGGTTGTCTATCATACATGATTGTAACATGTCTTCTAACGTTTGGATTGTCTGCTCTGATTGTCCGTCTATCTGAGGATGGTATGCTATACTCGTGTGCAATTCTGTTTCCAACACTTTCTGAAAAGCTCCCTAAAATCTAGTAGTAAACCTCGAAACTCGATCTGAGACAATTTATGAAGGTATCCCATGTAGTCATACAATTCCTTGAATATATATTCGTTCCAGCCTTTCTAAAGTATAGTCAACTCGAATTGGAAGGAAGTGTGCTGACTTTGTCAACCTGTCCTCAATTACCTAGATGGCATCGTGTCCAGTTGAGGTCCTTGGCAATCTCGTGACAAAATCCATAGAAATCTGCTCCCATTTCCATTGTGGTATTTCTAAGGGTTGCAGGGTTCCTGATAGCTTCTGATGTTCCACCTTCATCTTCTGGCAGGTTAAACATTTTGAGACATAATCAGCTACTTCTTTCTTTAAGCCTGGCCACCAGAACATTTGTTTCAAATCTCGATACATCTTTGTCACCCAGGATGCATAGAAAGTCTACTTTGGGGAGCTTCAGCAAGAATCATTTGTTGCAATTCTCCAGAGTTAGGCACACAAATTATGTTCTTGTACCTCTATAGGCCACTACGATCCTGTCTCACAGCTTCTTCAGCTCTGCAAGCAATGGTGACATCCGGTGTGGTGCTATGGAAATCGGTCCAGTTCCAGGTACTAGATCAATGCTGAATTCTATCTCTCGCTGAGGAGGAGACTCAGGTATGTCGTCCAAGAAAACATCAGGAAATTCCTTCATCATTCAGATTCGTTCTAAGCTTAATTCACTATCATTCGAGCTAGCCGCTAACAGAACGTACCCCTCACAATCACTCCCGCCTAAGGTAACTCTTACAGAATTCAGATATAAGGTGTGGGACAGAAATGGTTTAGTACATAGACTATCAGATGGAATAACAGCAGTTCTTTTAAAATAATCAAGGAAAACATGATACTTAGATAACCAATCTAATCCTAAAATAACTTCAAAACCATATAGAGGCAAACAGATTAGATGGTGTATAAAAGTCCTGTTCCTAATAGCGAATGGTACTCGCAGGCACACTAAATTGGTCAAAGCATTTTGGGATGCAAGTGTATGGACAATCAAGTAAAAATTCAATTTAAAGAAATATAATCCTAACTCGTGAGCAATAGTTACAGAAATAAAGAATGCAATGCACCCGAATCATACAGTACAGTTAGAAATCGATTCTTGACATAACCTGACCTTGAATGAGGGCGTTCGATTGCACAACATCGTCAATAGTGATAGCAAACACTCGTCCTTGTTGCTTGGTTCTAACTGAATTTTGAGTAAATCCCTTCGGACAATCCTTGGCAATATGTCCAAGTTCTCCACAAGCATAGCAGTTAGGTGATCCAAACTGGCAAGACCTGTTACTATGCTTTTTTCCGCATTACTTACATGCAGTGTTTATGTAAGCCTGATGGGCTCGTTTACCATTGCCTTGCCTTACTTTACCTCCATTCTTACCCGTACGGTGAGCAGTAATGTTACCAACTTGTAGGTTCTTATGCTGTCGTATGCCACGCGCTTTAAAATGCACCCTTCTCCCAGCCGCCTGATGATTGCTAAGACACCTTGGTGCGAATCCTTGGCGACTCACCTTGGTCACAATCACTTTCATAATACATTCTTCCACTAACTTGCTCTTGTTAACTAATTCAGCAAAATTACGTATCTCCAGCGGAACTATTGAACTCATCAGATCATCACGAAGGCCTCCTTCAAACTTCAAGCACTTCCATTCTTCAAAGTCAACAGGATTCCCTTGACAGATCTTAGAGAAACGACACAAGTCATCGAAATTACGAGCATACTCAGCAACAGTCATATCCCCTTGCCTCAGCTGCATAAGCTCTATCTCTTTAGCATCACGCACTGCTCCCAGAAAATACTTTTTATAAAATTCGTCCCTAAAGATATCCTAAGGAATGTCATTTTCATTCGGTTGTAGCAGTCGCTGTATCCCCTGCCACCAGTACTCAGCTTCTCCCTCGAGCATATATGTAGCAAACTCCACGTGTTGTCCTTCCGGAACATGTTGCGCTCGCAGTGATCGTTCAATAGCTCGAAACCAGTTGTCAGCATCCGTCGCAACGAGTGTGCCTTTAAACTTAGGCGGTTTAACCTTCAGAAAAGTCGCAAGGGTCATAGGTCTTTCGAAATGCCCCAAGTTATTGTCATCATTCCCATTTCACACTCCAAGACGTTCAACAGCCCTAGCCGCTGTTACCGCAGCTTCACGGACTACTTCAGCCGTGTTGTTCATAATAGCCATAAACGTTTCCTGTTCCCTCTCGTAGTTAACATTAGGAATTCCTTCCAGTACGCCTTGTCTCCGTGAACCCATTGTAGTCTTGTTCACACCAAACAATCATTGTTAAGGTGATCAGTCTTAACAATTCAAGTCAAGTGTGAACATTCCCAAAATGAAAACACAAAGACAATCATGCAACATATATCACTGGGATATCCTATAGGCATGAGACACACAACAGAGTATGCAATGAAGCATAGTCAGTCCACTCCCCAGGCTCTACTGGGAACGAATTGCTCTGATACCAAATTGTAACGACCCAAATTTTCAATATGTCTAGATCATACCGAAAACTGAGCGCTACCAATTTGTCTTCCTAATTATTATCTATTATTTATCATACGAGCCTGATTCGTTGTTAAAAGCGTAGTTAATTTGCGTGGTGTATATTTTTTTTTTTTAAAACGTTTGGATTAATAGACAGAATCATTTATAATCAATTCACAAGTAATAACAGATAAAACAGTTATAAACAACCACACAAAAATACATCACAAGTAGTTGACAACATTCGGTGATTCAGCCTTTATTAGCATATAGGCTGTTAGTTAGAACACCCCTAGATATAGCTAAATAATATCTATATACATATATATACATACAACATCCCAGGTCCTGACCTGTTCAAGAGGTCCCTAAGCTGGCACCTAGGCTAGCCTATACTCTATACTCACCTAGTCCCTCTAAACTACTAAAGCGAGGGAAAGTACGTTATAGGTCTTCAAAACTCAAGTCAAGTGGAACGTCATCAAAAGATAGAACATCATCTGCTACTCTTCTACACGATCAGACTTTTCCACAGGACGTCTCTCTGGTACCTCATGAAGTAGCCACACAATAGGAATCTCGTACACATGATTTAGATTAAAGTGCACATACGAACGAGGTGCAGACGTTGGCTGGTCTCACAGTATATTCATATAATCAGAGAATGATATTCACCCTAGACTCAGAAGACTGCCTAGAGTGGAATCCCTTTTGCGTACAATCATCAGCGAACTACGGAAAGAAACTCTTACTTCCATCTGAAGGGGAAAGGGAGAGAGAAGGGGTAAGAACTGGGGAGTTCTTAGTAGGGTCGGGGTTATTAGTTACGTTCATTTATTTGGGGTTGATTAGTAGACAGATAACATAATATAGCGCAGCAGTAAACAGAAAATAAAGATAGGAAGAGAAAGTAGAGACAACAGAAAGCAGAACACAAACAAAAGAATACAGGAAAATAAAACACAGAAATGGCATACAAGCAGACAAACATAAAGAAGTAGATCACACACAGAAAGGAATGCAACAGAGAATGATGCGCAGACAAGAATGATGCATGTCTAGCCCTAGCGCAGGCCATGAGCTCATGTGTCAGTTAGCACCTGCATTCCCGACATTTATCCGATCACGAGTTCACGATTTCCCGGATACGATTTTCCGTTCAAATAAATGCGCATATAATTATTAGCAGCTCTATTGAGACAGCGTCTGCTTTCTACTCGCAGGAAATATACTCTTGGGAACGGAAAATCACTCATGGGTTGCCTTAGGGCAACAGATAAGTAAACAAACATCTCTTGGGTTGCATTAAGCAACAAATATATATATATATATAATATCTCTTGGGTTGCATTAAGCAACATATATATAAAATATCTCTTGGGTTGCATTAAGCAACATATATATATATATCTCTTGGGTTGCATTAAGCAACATATATATATAATATCTCTTTACTCTGTTCTGGTTTCTCTTTTCTCTGTATCTCTTTACTCTGTTTTAATTACTCTATTCTCTGTACCTCTTTTCTCTTCTCTGATTACTCTTTTCATCTGTATCTATATTACGCTTTTTCTCTTTATCTCTTTACTTTACTCTGGTTACTCTGTTTTCTGTGTTTCTCTACTCTGCTCTGATTTCTCTGCTTAACGTATGTATTTAAAGTTTATGTAAATTTCGGTATGAATAGTTCGCCTGTTCCAAGTATAGGTTCATTAAGTCTATACTGAAATAGTTTAACTTTTCATATAATACCTAACCCTAGTCGCAACTCAAGGACTAACTATGTTGCCCTAGTTTGTTCACTAATTTCTGTCTGTTTTTCTGTTATTAAAACCTTACAGACTTTTCTTTAGTTTTTATCTTTTCTTCAACTTTTTATCGTTTATTTATCTTTGCCTCACTAATATGTTCTTACCACTCCCTAAGTGTTTTATGAAGGTAATTATGAGATTCTGCGCTTAAAGTTATCTTTCTAAAGCTTTTACAGAAAACTGCCTTTTCTGCATTATTTTATTATTTTTATTAAAATATTATTTTTAATTAAATATTATTATTTAATATTTTTTTATTATTTATTATTTTATCATTAAATTTTCGAAAATTAACTTTACTTTAACCTTTAACCTTTAAAATTTACTTTTTACCACCCGTAACTTTTAATATTTCTACTTTTACCACCCTAACTTCCAGAAATTACCATATAACCCCTTAAACACCAAAAATTTTACTCCCTTGCCCTTTCTAAGATCTAAAAGGTGTTCTTCAATGTTCTTTACCACACTCAAAGTGTTCTTCATGTTCTTCATAAATTCTTCAGATTCTTTCTCTGTTTTTACCCGTTTTTCAGTCTTTTCGGCAACCGATTTTTACCATAATTCAAAATAAAATTGCATCCACTAAAACCCCATCTTTTCTACATGATTTCAACACCAATTGAACCTCAATTTAAGCTTAGGGTTTCGTTTTTCCCGCTGCCCAAGAACATGAACTTTAAAGCTTGAATTTCATCAAATTTCATCAAAATTTCACCAAATTTTCACCAAGAATCAATCATATATGCAACCAGTTTTTAGCACAGCCAAATAATACAACATTAACACAACTCAAACACAAATAATCAAGATTAATTTCGTGACACCTACCTGGTTTTGCTGCTCCTAATTCGGTTAAACTTTCAGGTGGTCCTTAGGCACTTTTTCCTCCTAAATCACATCAAGAACAACTTTAAATCCAAAAACTCTCAACTGACCAAATCTCACTCAGTATGTTAGGAGGAGATATCTCACCTTAGAATTGCTGGAAGTTCATGTTTCTTGGCCCTCAAGTCAAGTTAAGCATGATTCCTAAGGAAGAACATCAAGAAAACACATGTTTTGCATGGTTTTCCTTGAAAACCGAATTGAAATGTGAGGGAGACAGCCATCTCACCTTATTTCCATCCTTGATAAGTTACATGGTTATGTAGAGGAAGAAGAGAGGATCATTTTGGTGAAATCGGAGTTTTGATTTGAGTTTTAGTTCAGAAGAAATCAAGCTTTGAAGATTAAGTGTTTATGAAAGTTTCTCTCTTTTCTCTCTTGTTATTTTCGGCCAAAATGATGAAATGAGACAGCCTTGAAGGTCTTGGGGGTGTAAGGTAAGTTGTGATTGGTTGGCTTGGAGGTGGATTAAAATAATATTAAAATATCTCTGGTGTACAACTACTAAAACTAGGTGTACCAGAACACTCGTAAAAACATCTCTAAAAATTATTTTCTGAGCTACTAGCATAAATGACACTAGTAACATATTTATTATGAGAATAGAACATGTATAATGAGGCCTTAGCATTGCTAAATTCATCAGAGAGTGCTTGTGCTAAGCTGCACCAGTAAACCGTAAACTCGGTTAAACCGATTTTCTGTTTTTAACAAAAACAGACCAGGTAACCTTATAATATCATTCAAGCATTTTCTAATACTAATATAATGATAATATTATACTATTATCTCTCTCCTCTCATGAATCGAGTCCGGTTCGTCAAACAGAGACTATTTACGAAAATCAGAGTCAAAACTGCCAACCAATACGGTTTAAAAACTAGGTTCTTCGCGATTGCATTATCGAGCTTGCCTCAAAGGAGGATCTAGCATAAGGATGGCATAATGGTAATGAGGATTGAGATGCTTGATGATATAGCAGAGGTGTTCCCTTTACTGATCTTCCAGAGAAATCCGTACTTTCAGAAAAGATCTCATGTACTCGAAAATCAGGGTTCTTACAAATGCTGCCATCAATCTAGCTTATACCACGAGGATTCTGATTAAGAGATCTAAGAGATATTCATTCATTCTATGGTGGAACGTAAGTGGTTGTTAGGCACGCGTTCGTGGAGGAATGATGATGATTGTCACGTTCATCATATTCATATTGAAGTGCGAATGGATATCTTAGATAGGAACACGCATGTTTGAATGGAAAACAGAAATACTTGCATTAATTCATCGAGACACAGCAGAGCTCCTCACCCTCAACAATGGAGTTTAGAGACTCATGCCGTCAAAAGGTACAAAGTTTAGATCTAAAAATGTCATGAGATGCGAAATAATCCTCTAAAAGTTGTTTTTATACTGAACTAGTAACCTAGGTTTACAGAAAATGAACAAGCTATGATAGATGGTGCAGAAATCCACTTCTAGGGCCCACTTGGTGTGTGTTGGGGCTGAGACTTAAGCTAATCACGTGCATAGGGCTGTTTTGGGCGTTCAACGCCAGCTTTGGATCCTTTTCTGGCGTTGAACTCCAGACAGCAACATGGAACTGGTGTTGAACGCCAGTTTACGTCGTCTATCCTTGAGCAAAGTATGGACTATTATATATTTCTGGAAAGCCCTGGATGTCTACTTTCCAACGCAATTGAAAGTTCTGTAGCTCCAGAAAATCCACTTTGAGTGCAGGGTGGTCAGAATCCAACAGCATCAGCAGTCCTTTTTCAACCTGAATCAAATTTTTGCTCAGCTCCCTCAATTTCAGCCAGAAAATACCTGAAATCACAGAAAAACACACAAACTCATAGTAAAGTCCAGAAATATGAATTTTGCCTAGAAACTACTGAAAATAAACTAAAAACTAACTAAAACACACTAAAAACTATATGAAATTAACCCCAAAATGCGTATAAAATATCCGTTCATCACGCATTCGATGCGGACGCGTGACCGACGCGACCGCGCCACAAGGAAAACTCCAAATGACGCGACCGCATGACCCACGCGGATGCGTGACAGAGGCCACGTATCAGAATTTACAGAATACGCCCCCAGCGATTTCTGAAGCTCTTTTGGCCCAGATCCAGGTGCAGAACACACAGACTAGAGGCTATAAAGTGGGGGAATGCATCCATTCAAGAGGGAGCTCGCATTTTTACTACTTTCCATGATTTAGATTTAGTTTGAGAGAGGTTCTCTCCTCTCTCTCTTAGGATTAGGATTTAGGACTTCTCTTAGTTTTTAAGAGTGACTCTCGATCCAGGTTTTATGTTTCTTGTTTTAAGCTTCCCTTTTCACTTTTATTTATTTATTCCAACACTTGAGTAGATTATTTACTTTTATAATTTAATTTATGAATTATTCCATGTTACAGATTGTTATTTGAATTAATGATATTTGAGGTATTTCAGTTATTGATTGCTTTCTCTTTAATTTGTGTTACCGTTGTTTCCAATCTGAAGATATTCTATTCCAGCAATTTACTTTTTCCCTTTTTGGTCTTGGTTAAGAAATCAGTAACTCAATATTATCAAACTCAATATAACTGATAATCGCTATCTTGCTAATTGAACTGAACTTCAATAATCCCAACTTTTTCTTAGGAAATAAATAGGATTCGAAGGTCAAACTAATTAGTCCCTTGACTTTTCTTTGTTTTAGCAAAGGTTAACTAAGTGGAATTTAGATTCAACTTTCATTATTGTTGAGAGAGATAACTAAGTTGGACTTCCAATTTCTCTTACCTTGCCAGAAGTTTGCTTTACAGTATTTATTTATTTTAATTGCCATCTACTTTACTTGTCATTTAAATCACTTGTTTCTCACCTTCTAAACCCCGATTACAACCTTTATAGCCAATAATAAGAACATACTTACTTGCAGTTCCTTGAGAAGATGACCCGAAGTTTAAATACTCGGTTATCAATTTTAAAGGGGTTTGTTACTTGTGACAACAAAAAACGTTTGTATGAAAGGACTTTTGAAGGTTTAGAAACTATACTTGCAACGAGGATTTATCCGCAAATTTCTAGACCACACAAAAGTTCTCTCATCAATTGTTCTGTCGCATGACTGGTTGTTGTTGAAAGTGTGCGGAGCCTATATCTCCGGCATGGTAGATTGTTCTACCGCATGACTGGTTGTTGTTGAGAGTGTGCGGGGACTATATCTCTGGCGTGGTAGATTGTTCTGCTGGATAAATTGTTGTGGTGGTTTCCATCTTTGCTGCAGGAAGTGTGCAGGGCCTATATCCCTGGCATAGTAGACTCCCTACCACATGAGTGTGCAGGGTACTATATCTCTGACGTAGCAGATTCGCTACTGCATGAGTGTGCAAGGCACTATATCTCTGGCATGGCAAAAAAGGCTACATCTAGAAGGATGTGTTAGGTTGGCATTTACGGATCGACAAGTGATATCACGAGCCAATAGGATAGGCATTCATCATATGCATCTTCTATGTGCTTGTTTGCTTTTATTACTTGAGTTTGCCTAATTGTATAACATGCCTACTTGCTTTTTGAATTAATTATGATATATGATTATTACCTGTGTATTATTTGCTTGCATTAATTGTGTTTGTCTGGTGCTGAGGAGGTTAGGTAGGCAGTGGTGATGGGATCGCACGTAGGTTAGGTTGGCGAAGGCTGTGGGATACAGCGGTGTGATTAGTATTAGTTAGAATTTCCCCTAAGTTTAGATAAACCTGTTTAGTGTTTATGGTATAAGTTATTTATTTTATTCTAATCTTGAATATCCATACTTGATGTGAAGTTCTAGGATTGCCTTCGGCGTCCCGGAGCCTTACATCTTACACATGGGGCACTGTTACCATTACTGAGAACCTCTGGTTCTCATTCCATACTTTGTTGTTATTTTTCAGACGCAGGTTACAAATCCACCTCGATGAGATTTCGGATATGGTGGCAGAGCGGAGTATGGTTTGATGACCGGAATTCACTCCCTATATAAAATTAACGAACCCGTTCTTTTGGCATGCGCACCAAAAATATCGTCAAGTAATAACCCACTAGGAGTGGGATCGTATCCACAGAGATTGGTAGATTTGAGCAATTTTAATGAATGGGTGAATTAGTCAAGCTGAACAATATAGAGTGTGATTGCAGAATTGTAAATGCGCAGGAATGTAAATGACTTAAAAGTAAAGAGAAGCAGTAAAGTGCAAAAAAGGAAATGGCAAGAATGTAAAGTGCAGAAACATAAATGACTTAATTGTAAATGGGAATGGGGAATAACATAATGTAAAGAAAGCTATAAAGAATGTGGAAGATGAGAATAGGGGAAATTCATTGAGATCATGAGATGTTGTTCTCTTTAGATTAAATCCAGCTCATTTCATCTTCAATCGTGCAACTCATTAACCTCTTGGCAATCATGATTGATTGAACCTCAATCCCTTGGTGATTCAATCTCTCAGATCTTGATCAATAGCCAATTCCTTGGACTAATTGCTCATGAAGAGAGATATGCTAGGTCCTTGATTATACCACACATCCTCATAGATCCAAGTAGAGGGTGGATTATATGTCACCATATCCAATCACTAAAACCCAGATTCTACTCAAGTATGAGAAGGGATTTCTAGCATGGTTTCATGTTTCCTTTTCTAAGGTTCCCATGAAACCCATTTTACATTCAACTTCTTTCCCAAGATGATTGAACACTAACATTAAAATGAAATTCCTTCTAGCAAATCAAAGAGAAGATGAAGAGAAGAAGAAATTCACTATCATTAATCCGTCAAGTACAACAGAGCTCCCTCTCTCAATGAAAATTAAATCTAACTATACTTCAACAAAACTACTACTCAACAACCCCTTTTTAGTACTTTCAGGGGTTATTTATACTACTCCTAGCACTAGAATTAAGAAAATAGAAAAGAGAAAAGTAAAATTACAGCTAGAGAGAAAGAGAACTCCAAAAACGTGCCTCTCCATGCTTGGCGTGTGGCTGGCGCTTGATTGGCATGCCACGTCTAGCCACTAAGTTTGGCTTGGCGCGCCACGCCTAGTCCCTCAAGTGGCACGCCCCATGCATCCATCTCCCTGGCGTGCCATGCCTTCGAGCCCAAGTGGCACGCCCAGGGTCTTTTTCATCCTTGGTTAGCCTGGCGGGCCACGCCTTCGAACCCAAGTGGCACGCCCAGGCGTTTTTAAAGCTTGGTTAGCCTGGCGTGCCACACCTTCGAGCCCAAGTGGCACGCCCAGGCTTTTCTTTCTTGTTTTTCTTCCCTGGACAATTGAACTAGCATGGCACGCCGAAGGTCTAGCGTGCCACGCCTATTGTGGTTGCTTCATCTACCTCTCTGGATTTTCCTACCGGCGTGCCACGCCCATGAAGACCCTTCTTCACGTCCCTGGAAAACATAACTGGCATGCCACGGCTAGCGTGTGGCGTGCCACGCCCATAGTGCATGCTTTTTTGCTCCAGTAGCTGGCGTGCCACGCCCAGCATTCAAGTGGCACGCCCAGTCTTCTTCTCCTTGGTTGCTCAAGTTGGCGTGCCACGCCTTCGACATCAAGTCGCACGCCCAAGTTGGTGGTGAATGCTGGCGTGCCACGCCTTCGACCTCAAGTGGCATGCCCAGCCTTGGTGTTTGGTTTTCTTTAGCATTGGCGTGCCACGCCTGGGACCAAAGTGGCACCCCCATGTAAGGATGATTGCTGGCGTGCCACGCCTTCGATACCAAGTGGCACGCCTAGTGTTTGGCCCTTCTCTTCCTCCTCTGGAAAATTGAACTAGCGTGTCACGCCTGGATGTTTAAGTGGCACGCCCATATTGGTGTGTTTTCTTCAAGCTTGGCGTGCCACACCTGGGTCTTCAAGTGGCACACCCAAGTTTCGATACCAAGTGGCACACCAAAGTGGTTGTGTCTTCTTCAAGCTTGGCGTGCCACGCCTTCGATACCAAGTGGCACGCCCAAGTGATGGGCTAGAGCTGGCGTGCCATGCCCAAGTGATGGGCTAGAGTTGGCATGCCACGCCTTCGATACCAAGTGGCATGCCCAAGTGGTTGTCCTCTTCTGGATTGATGAATTGGCGTGCCACACCCAATGGTTCAAGTGGCACGCCCATGGTGTATGGTGGACTTGGCGTGCCACGCCCCTATTGTGACCTTGAACATTGCTCTCTGGAAAATGATACTGGCGTGCCACGTCCAGCAGGTGGCGTGCCACGCCCTTGTTAATGCTTTGAGAACCTTCTCTGGAAAATGCAACTGGTGTGCCACGCCCAGCTCCTGGCGTGCCACACCCACATACTTTCATGGCGTTTGTTTCAAGTGGCACGCCAGTTTCACATGCCCAGCTTTATTTCACCTGAAATTCAACACAAACCCATTTCAAAGCAATGTACCATAATATTCATCAATTAGTTCATGAATTGCAATGATTTCATGAGATTATGCTCTTTTATGGTCCTTTTTAGATAAGAAAAAATGGTAAATGATGCAAGTCATCACAACACCAAACTTAAGCTTTGTTGGTCCCAAGCAAATCAATGAGAGTCATTTTTAATTAGATTGAGACTTGACCTTAGAGCTGCATTCATTACCAAAGATAAGACTAAGTGTTAACTCATGCATGAATCTTATTGATTCGATGTCATAATGAACTCCTAGACTCTTGAGGATTCTTTCCAGTATTTGCCTTAGGGCCCCTTTTTATTGATTGTTACCTTGAAGTAGCAAGAATTGTTTCTTTTTCTTTGATTGTTCTTTCATTTCACTTCTTTTTTTTCATTGACCACGACTCTAAATGTTTTATCTCAAGACGACCCTTTAGTTAGGCTTTCAATTAGCACTCCCAAACCAATTGGTTTTAGGGTACTAGGTGTTGAAACACCCCTGAGAATTTATTTGCCCAGGTCTCTCTTCTTGACACATCTTCACCACAAGCATCTACTAGGATTTCTAACTCTTTTGAGCTATTTAGTGTTTCCTTCAATCCTAATAGTTGATGCTCAGAGCCTTGGGTCTTTGTTGCTTACCAGTTCTTTGTTCTATGAATATTCAAGGGACATCCTTAGCCTCTACTTGTCATACCCTCTAAGTCTAGTTGTTTATGATGACTTATTTTCTTTCAAGTTCATCCAGGGTCCTATACTTAGTTCCTTATCTCTTAATTTTGAATGATCTCACTTGGTCTTAGTCTCGTTTACTCTTATTTTTGCAACAACTCACCATAGACTCTTATGAAAACAAACTATTCTTTTATTGATGCTAGTATGGCTTGAATAACATTTTCTTTTTCTCAAATTAAAGCATGGATCATAAAGGACTCATAAAAGACTTCAAAACATAAAGAAATTAAACATAAACTATCCTAACATTGCAACTATTAGCAAAGAGAAATTCAAAGTTTTAAATTGTCAACCATGGAACTCAACAACCTTGAGCAGCTTCAGTTCATTGGCCCTTTTCCTTTGTCCTTCTTCTTGGAGGAGGAGGAGTCATCGTCATCCTTCTTGGAGGATCCCTCTTGTGCCTTTGTGTCCTTGGGCTTCCAAAATCCCAGCCTTCTCATGTAAGTTCTTTCATCCTTCTTATGCTTAGCCAGAATTTCCTCTTGTCTCGCGCTTAACTCCTCCATTCCTTGCATGAATGTTGGGTATCCGAGGTTCAAAACTGCCACAGCATTACACAAGTGATTCAGCTTCGCTTTTGTGTTGATATCGTATTGCCTCCTTGAAATGGTTCTAGCATCATAAAGATGCCTAAACTCAGAAGGTTCCTCTGATGCCATTTGTTTTGCTCCACTATTTTGTTGAGGCTACCTTGCATCTCTCCCCAGTTGAACTGGTCTTGCTGCTCCTTCATGTGCTCCATACTTCCTTGGAGTTGTTGTATGTCCTCATGCACTTGGTCCCAATGTTATTGTTGTTCCTTGAGTTGGTTGACATCCTCTCTTAGGTGGTGTATATCTCCTCTCATTTGGTGTATGTCTCCTTGCAATTGCTCCCAATTGAAACCTTTAGGGAATTGTCGGTATGGTGGTGGTGGAAGTGCTAGGTATTGTGGTTGATCTTCAGCCTCTTCTTCTTGTTGTGGTGGCCTTTGTGGTATATGAGCATGAGCTCTGTGCTCCCTTGCCCTCTGAAGTGGGTTGACGGCCACCATTTTGGCCATCTTTTTGGCAGTTATGGGCTTGTCTTGATCCACCAGGACTTCATCAATGATCTTTTCCACCCCTGCCTCATCACACAACCTTTGGATAATGCTGGAAAATGCCAACCTTGTGCTATCCTTGGTGCTTTTCAGCACCCTATTGCTGTTGCTGGCAATCATTTCCCCACATTAATGTTTTTTCCCTTCATTATGCTGTATATGAGCACAGCTCTCTCCAATGTCACCTGATGAGCGGATAATTTATACGCTTTTTGACATTGTTTTTAGTATGTTTTTAGTAGGATCTAGTTACTTTTAGGGATGTTTTTAATAGATTTTGTGTTAAATTCACATTTCTGGACTTTACTATGAGTTTGTGTGTTTTTCTGTGATTTCAGGTATTTTCTGGCTGAAATTGAGGGACTTGAGCAAAAATCAGATTCAGAGGTTGAAAAAGGACTGCTGATGCTGTTGGATTCTGACCTCCCTGCACTCAAAGTGGATTTTCTGGAGCTACAGAACTCGAAATGGCGCGCTTCCAATTGCGTTGGAAAGTAGACATCCAGGGCTTTCCAGCAATATATAATAGTCCATACTTTGGCCAAGAATAGACGACGTAAACTGGCATTCAACGCCAGTTTTCTATCCAAATCTGGCGTCCAGCGCCAGAAAAGGATCCAAAACCAGAGTTGAACGCCCAAACTGGCACAAAAACTGGCGTTCAACTCCACAAATGGCCTCTACACGTGCAACACTTAAGCTCAGCCCAAACACACACCAAGTGGGCCCCGGAAGTGGATTTATACATCAAATACTTACTCATGTAAACCCTAGTAGCTAGTTTATTATAAATAGGACCTCTTACTATTGTATTAGGCATCTTTGGATTACCTTATGATCCTTTGATCACGTTTTAGGGGGCTGGCCATCTCGGCCATGCCTGGACCTTTCACTTATATATTTTCAACGGTAGAGTTTCTACACTCCATAGATTAAGGTGTGGAGCTCTGCTGTTCCTCAAAGATTAATGCAAAGTACTACTGTTTTCTATTCAATTCTTCTTATTTCTCTTCTAAGATATCCATTCACACCCAAGAACGTGATGAAGGTGATGATTATGTGTGACGCTCATCATCCTTCTCCCTCATGAACGCGTGCCTGACAAACACTTCCGTTCTACATGAATAAAGCTAGAATGAATATCTCTTAGATCTCCTAACCAGAATCTTCGTGCCGTAAGCTAGAATGATGGCGGCATTCAAGAGAATCCGGAAGGTCTAAACCTTGTCTGTGGTATTCTGAGTAGGATTCAATGATTGAATGACTGTGACGAGCTTCAAACTCACGAGTGCTGGGCGTTAGTGACAGACGCAAAAGGAGGGTGAATCCTATTCCAGCATGATCGAGAACCGACAGATGATTGGCCGTGCTGTGACAGAGCATGTGAGCATATCTTTCACTGAGAGGAGGGGATGTAGCCACTGACAACGGTGATGCCCTTGCATAAAGCCAGCCATGGAAAGGAGTAAGACTGACTGGATGAAGATAGCAGGAAAGCAGAGGTTCAGAGGAACGAAAAGCATCTCCATTCGCTTATCTGAAATTCTCACCAATGAATTACATAAGTGCCTCTATCCCTATTTTATTAATTATTATTCAAAAACTCCATTATCAATTTATATCTGCCTAACTGAGATTTACAAGGTGACCATAGCTTGCTTCATACCAACAATCTCCGTGGGATTCGACCCTTACTCACGTAAGGTATTACTTGGACGACCCAGTGCACTTGCTGGTTAGTTGTATCGAAGTTGTGACAATTATGAATTAAGATCAGAGCACCAAGCTTTGGAGCCATTACCAGGATTTGTTCGAGCCTGGAGATCACAATTTCGTGCACCAAGTTTTTGGCGCCGTTGCCGGGGATTGTTTGAGTTTTCGGCAAGCTTTTGGTCCAGTAACATCAGTGCCAAGTTTGATCCGGCAACAGCACCAAGTTTTTGGCGCCGTTGCCGGGGATTGTTTGAGTTTGGACAACTGACGGCTCATCTTGTTGTTCAGATTAGGTAATTTTCTTTTTGTTTTCTTTTCAAAAATTTTTCAAAAATATTTTTCATCTGTTTTCGAAAAAAATAAAAATGTTTTCAAAAATTTTATTCAAGATTTTTAAGAATGAATTCTAGTGTTTCATGAAGCATGTTGAAGCCTGGCTGGCTGTAAAGCCATGTCTAAATTTATTTGGACTGAGGGTTGCAATTTGTTATAAAGAGCAATACTCTCGTGTTAAAGACTAAAGTTTGGCTGGCCATTGGCCATGTCTAGTGTTTTGGACTGGAGCTTTCTTTGAAAGCTTGGCTGGCTAGTGAGCCATGTCTAAATTCCTGGACTGAAGCTTTAGACTAACATGGCAAGATTCCTGGAATTCATATTAAAAATTTTGGAATCCTTAATTTTCTTTTTCATATAATTTTCGAAAAATATAAAATAAAAATCCAAAAAAATTAGAAAATCATAAAAATCAAAAATATTTTCTGTTTCTTGTTTGAGTCTTGAGTCACATTATAAGTTTGGTGTCAATTGCATATGCATCTTGCATTTTTTCGAAAATTTCATGCATTCATGGTGTTCTTCACGATCTTCAAGTTGTTCTTGGTAAGTCTTCTTGTTTGATCTTGATGATTTTTTGTTTTTTGTCTTTTCATGTTTATCATATGCATTCTTGAATTCTTAGTGTCTAAGCATTAAAGAATTCTAAGTTTGGTGTCTTGCATGTTTTCTTTGCATTAAAAATTTTTCAAAAATATGTTCTTGATGTTCATCATGATCTTCATAGTGTTCTTGGTGTTCATCTTGACATTCATGGCATTCTTGCATACATTCATGTTTTGATCTAAAAAATTTCATGCATTGCATATTTTTCATGTTTTCATAAAAATTCAAAAAATCAAAAAAATATCTTTCCCTTTTTCTCTCATCAAATTCGAAAATTTGAGTTGACTTTTTCAAAAATTTTTAAAATCAAGTTGTTTCTCATGAGTCAAATCAAATTTTCAATTTGAAAATCTTATCTTTTTCAAAATCTTTTTCAAAAATCAAATCTTTTTCAAATTTCTTAGTTATTTTCGAAAATTCTAAAAATATTTTTCAAAAATCTTTTTCTTATTTTTAAATTAAATTTTCGAAAATAACATAATCAATTAATGTTTTGATTCAAAAATTTGAAGTTTGTTACTTGCTTGTTAAGAAAGATTCAAACTTTGAGTTCTAGAATCATATCTTGTGATTTCTTGTGAATCAAGTCATTAATTGTGATTTTAAAAATCAACTCTTTTTTCAAAAACTAATTTCAATCATATCTTTTCAAAAATATCTTCTTATCTTATCTTTTTCAAAAATATCTTTTCAAATATCTTTTCTAACTTCCTAACTTCTTATCTTTTCAAAATTTGTTTCAACTAACTAACTAACTTTTTGTTTGTTTCTTAACTTTTTCAAAACCACCTAACTAACTCTCTCTCTCTCATTTTCGAAAATATCTTCCCTCTTTTTCAAAAATTTCTTTTTAATTAACTAATTATTTCTATTTTTCATTTTTGATTTCAAAAATTTTTGAAAAATTACTAACATTTTTCAAAAACCATTTTCGAAAATCACTAACTCTTTTTCAAAATAATTTTCGAAAATTATCCCTCCCCCATCTCATTCTATTTATTCATTCATATCCTAACATCTCATCTCACCTCTCTTCCATCCTCACAGTTGTGTTTCTTCCATTATATTACATTCTTTGTCTCCCCCTCTTCTTCCACTCACACAGGAATCCCTATACTGTGGTATAAAGGATCTCCATTATTATTATTATTTTTCTGTGCCTTCTTCTTTGTCATATGAGCAGGAGCAAGGATAAGAACATTCTTGTGGAAGCAGATCCAGAACCTGAAAGGACTCTGAAGAGAAAATTAAGAGAAGCCAAAATACAACAATCCAGAGATAACCTTTCAGAAATTTTCAAACAGGAAAAGGAGATGGCAACCGAAAATAATAATAATGTAAGGAAGATGCTTGGTGACTTTACTGCACCTAATTCCAATTTACATGGAAGAAGCATCTCCATTCCTGCCATTGGAGCAAACAATTTTGAGCTGAAACCTCAATTAGTTTCTCTGATGCAGCAGAACTGCAAGTTTCATGGACTTCCATCTGAAGATCCTTTTCAGTTCTTAACTGAATTCTTGCAGATATGTGATACTGTTAAGACTAATGGAGTAGATCCTGAAGTCTACAGGCTCATGCTTTTCCCTTTTGCTGTAAGAGACAGAGCTAGATTATGGTTGGATTCTCAACCCAAAGACAGCCTGAACTCTTGGGATAAGCTGGTCACGACTTTCTTAGCCAAGTACTTTCCTCCTCAAAAGCTGAGCAAGCTTAGAGCTGATGTTCAAACCTTCAGACAGAAAGAAGGTGAATCCCTCTATGAAGCTTGGGAAAGATACAAACAGTTGACCAAAAAGTGTCCTTCTGACATGCTTTCAGAATGGACCATCCTGGATATATTCTATGATGGTTTATCTGAGCTATCAAAGATGTCATTGGACACTTCTATAGGTGGATCCATTCACCTAAAGAAAACGCCTGCAGAAGCTCAAGAACTCATTGACATGGTTGCTAATAACCAGTTCATGTACACTTCTGAAAGGAATCCTGTGAACAATGGGACGCCTATGAAGAAGGGAGTTCTTGAAGTTGATACTCTGAATGCCATATTGGCTCAGAACAAAATATTGACTCAGCAAGTCAATATGATTTCTCAGAGTCTGCATGGAATGCAAGCTGCATCCAACAGTACTCAAGAGGCATCTTCTGAAGAAGAAGCCTATGATCCTGAGAACCCTGCAATAGCAGAGTTAAATTACTTAGGTGAACCTTATGGAAATACCTATAACTCAACATGGAGAAATCATCCAAATTTCTCATGGAAGGATCAAAAGCCCCAACAAGGCTTTAATAATGGTGGAAGAAACAGGTTTAGCAATAGCAAGCCTTTTCCATCATCCACTCAGCAACAGACAGAGAACTCTGAACAAAATGCTTCTAATTTAGCAAATCTAGTCTCTGATCTATCTAAGGCCACTGTAAGTTTCATGAATGAAACAAGATTTTCCATTAGAAATCTGGAAGCACAAGTGGGCCAGTTGAGTAAAAGGATCACTGAAATCCCTCCTAGTACTCTCCCAAGCAATACAGAAGAGAACCCAAAAGGAGAGTGCAAGGCCATTGACATAAGCGCCATGGCCGAACCTGTGAGGAGAGGAGAGGACGTGAATCCCAAGGAGGAAGACCTCCTGGGACGTCCAGTGATCAATAAGGAGCTTCCCTCTGAGGAACCAAAGGACTCTGGGGCCCATCTAGAGACCATAGAGATCCCATTGAACCTCCTTATGCCCTTCATGAGCTCTGATGAGTATTCCTCTTCTGAAGAGAATGAGGATGTTACTGAAGAGAAAACTGCCAAGTTTCTTGGTGCAATCATGAAGCTAAATGCCAAATTATTTGGCATTGATACTTGGGAAGTTGAACCTCCCTTGTTCATCAATGAACTAAGTGATCTGGATCAACTGACATTGCCTCAGAAGAGACAGGATCCTGAAAAGTTCATAATACCCTGTACCATAGGCACCATGATCTTTAAGGCTCTGTGTGACCTTGGTTCAGGAATAAACCTCATGCCCCTCTCTGTAATAGAGAAACTGGGAATCTATGGGGTGCAAGCTGCTAAAATCTCATTAGAGATGGCAGACAGCTCTAGAAAACAAGCTTATGGACAAGTAGAGGACGTGTTAGTAAAGGTTGAAGGCCTTTACATCCCTGCTGATTTCATAGTCCTGGATACTGGAAAGGAAAAGGATGAATCCATCATCCTAGGAAGACCTTTCCTGGCCATAGCAAGAGCTGTGATTGATGTTGACAGAGGTGAAATATTCCTTCAATGGAATGAGAACTCCCTTGTGTTTAAAACTCAAGGATCTCCCTCTGCAACCATGGGGAGGAAGCAGAAAAAGCTTCTCTCCAAGCAGAGTCAACTAGAGCCCCCACAGTCAAACTCTAAGTTTGGTGTTGGGAGGCCACAACCAAACTCTAAGTTTGGTGTTGAACTCCCATATCCAAACTCTAAGTTTGGTGTTGGAGAGTCTCAACAAAGCTCTGCACATCTGTGAGGCTCCATGAGAGCTCACTGTCAAGCTATTGACATTAAAGAAGCGCTTGTTGGGAGGCAACCCAATGTTTATCTAATTCTTATTTTTATTGTTTTTCATGTTTTCTTAGGTTCATGATCATGTGGAGTCACAAAATAAATATAAAAATTGAAAACGGAATCAAAAATAGCAGAAGAAAAATCACACCCTGGAGGAGCATCTGTCTGGCGTTCAAACGCCAGAACAGAGCATAGTTCTGGCGCTGAACGCCCAGAATGGGAGCATCCTGGCGCTGAACGCCCAGAACAAGCATGGTTCTGGCGTTCAACGCCAGAAATGGCAGCAAAGGGGTGTTGAACGCCCAAAATGGGCACCAACCTGGCGCTGAACGCCCAGAGTTGTGTGCAAGGGCATTTTGCATGCCTAAATTGGTGCAGGGATGTAAATGCCTTGACACCTCAAGATCTGTGGACCCCACAGGATCCTCACCTACCTCATCATCTCTCTTTCCATTCATGATCATCCCTTCTTTTTTTCCATTTACCACTCACATCCATACAACCACTACCTTCAAAATTCAACATCTCTCTCCCACCCAATCCCACCCATATGGCCGAATACACACCTCCATCCATCTCCTCCATCCATCTCCTCCATATCCTCTTCTTCTTCTTCTATTCTTTCTTCTTTTGCTCGAGGGCGAGCAACATTCTAAGTTTGGTGTGGTAAAAGCATAGCTCTTTTGTTTTTTCCATAACCATTGATGGCACCTAAGGCCAGAGAAACCTCTAGAAAGAGGAAAGGGAAGACAAAAGCTTCCATCAAGGGTCTATAGCTCAGTGGTAGAACATTTGACTGCAAATCAAGAGATCCCTGAGATACCTCAGGGGATACATTTTCTTCCACACAATTATTGGAAGCAACTAAGGGTGGAACATCAAGAGCACTCCATCATCCTTCATGAAATCAGAAAAGATCTAAAAGCAATGAAGGAGGAGCAGCCAAGGCAAGGAAGAGACATAGAAGAGCTCAAGGACATCACTAAGGTGGACTCATTCCTTGTTCTTACTTTCTCTGTTTTTCATTTTCTATGTTATGTGCTTATCTATGTTTGTGTCTTCATTACATGATCATTAGTAGTTAGTAACTCTGTCTTAAAGTTATGAATGTCCTATGAATCCATCACCTCTCTTAAAATAAAAACTGTTTTAATTCAAAAGAACAAGAAGTACATGAGTTTTGAATTTATCCTTGAACTTAGTTTAATTGTATTGATGTGGTGATAATGCTTCTTGTTTTCTGAATGTATGCTTGAACAGTGCATATGTCTTTTGAAGTTGTTGTTTAAGAATGTTAAATATGTTGGCTCTTGAAAGAATGATGACTAGGAGACATGTTATTTGATAATCTGAAAAATCATAAAAATGATTCTTGAAGCAAGAAAAAGCAGCAAAGAGCAAAGCTTGCAGAAAAAAAAAAAATAGGCGAAAAAAAAAATAGAAAGAAAAAGCAAGCAGAAAAAGCCAAAAGCTCTTAAAACCAAGAGGCAAGAGCAAAAAGCCAATAACCCTTAAAACCAAAAGGCAAGGGCAAATAAAAAGGATCCCAAGGCTTTGAGCATCAGTGGATAGGAGGGCCTAAAGGAATAAAATCCTGGTCTAAGCGGCTAAACCAAGTTGTCCCTAACCATGTGCTTGTGGCGTGTAGGTGTCAAGTGAAAACTTGAGACTGAGCGGTTAAAGTCAAGGTCCAAAGCAAAAAAAAGAGTGTGCTTAAGAACCCTGGACACCTCTAATTGGGGACTTTAGCAAAGCTGAGTCACAATCTGAAAAGGTTCACCCAATTATGTGTCTGTGGCATTTATGTATCCGGTGGTAATACTGAAAAACAAAGTGCTTAGGGCCACGGCCAAGACTCATAAAATAGCTGTGTTCAAGAATCATCATACTGAACTAGGAGAATCAATAACACTATCTGAACTCTGAGTTCCTATAGATGCCAATCATTCTGAACCTCAATGGATAAAGTGAGATGCCAAAACTATTCAAGAGGCAAAAAGCTATAAGTCCCGCTCATATGATTGAAGCTCTGTTTCATTGATAGTTTGGAATTTATAGTATATTCTATTCTTTTTATCCTATTTTGATTTTCAGTTGCTTGGGGACAAGCAACAATTTAAGTTTGGTGTTGTGATGAGCGGATAATTTATACGCTTTTTGACATTGTTTTTAGTATGTTTTTAGTAGGATCTAGTTACTTTTAGGGATGTTTTTAATAGATTTTGTGTTAAATTCACATTTCTGGACTTTACTATGAGTTTGTGTGTTTTTCTGTGATTTCAGGTATTTTCTGGTTGAAATTGAGGGACTTGAGCAAAAATCAGATTCAGAGGTTGAAAAAGGACTGCTGATGCTGTTGGATTCTGACCTCCCTGCACTCAAAGTGGATTTTCTGGAGCTACAAAACTCGAAATGGCACGCTTCCAATTGCGTTGGAAAGTAGACATCCAGGGCTTTCCAGCAATATATAATAGTCCATACTTTGGCCAAGAATGGACGACGTAAACTGGCGTTCAACGCCAGCTTTCTACCCAAATCTGGCGTCCAGCGCCAGAAAAGGATCCAAAACCAGAGTTGAACGCCCAAACTGGCACAAAAACTGGCGTTCAACTCCAAAATGGCCTCTACACGTGCAACACTTAAGCTCAGCCCAAACACACACCAAGTGGGCCCCGGAAGTGGATTTATACATCAAATACTTACTCATGTAAACCCTAGTAGCTAGTTTATTATAAATAGGACCTCTTACTATTGTATTAGGCATCTTTGGATTACCTTATGATCCTTTGATCACATTTTAGGGGGCTGGCCATCTCGGCCATGCCTGGACCTTTCACTTATGTATTTTCAACGGTAGAGTTTCTACACTCCATAGATTAAGGTGTGGAGCTCTGCTGTTCCTCAAAGATTAATGCAAAGTACTACTGTTTTCTATTCAATTCTTCTTATTTCTCTTCTAAGATATCCATTCGCACCCAAGAACGTGATGAAGGTGATGATTATGTGTGACGCTCATCATCCTTCTCCCTTATGAACGCGTGCCTGACAAACACTTCCGTTCTACATGAATAAAGCTAGAATGAATATCTCTTAGATCTCCTAACCAGAATCTTCGTGTCGTAAGCTAGAATGATGGCGGCATTCAAGAGAATCCGGAAGGTCTAAACCTTGTCTGTGGTATTCTGAGTAGGATTCAATGATTGAATGACTGTGACGAGCTTCAAACTCGCGAGTGCTGGGCGTTAGTGACAGACGCAAAAGGAGGGTGAATCCTATTCCAGCATGATCGAGAACCGACAGATGATTGGCCGTGCTGTGACAGAGCATGTGAGCATATCTTTCACTGAGAGGAGGGGATGTAGCCACTGACAACGGTGATGCCCTTGCATAAAGCCAGCCATGGAAAGGAGTAAGACTGACTGGATGAAGATAGCAGGAAAGCAGAGGTTCAGAGGAACGAAAAGCATCTCCATTCGCTTATCTGAAATTCTCACCAATGAATTACATAAGTGCCTCTATCCCTATTTTATTAATTATTATTCAAAAACTCCATTATCAATTTATATCTGCCTAACTGAGATTTACAAGGTGACCATAGCTTGCTTCATACCAACAATCTCCGTGGGATTCGACCCTTACTCACGTAAGGTATTACTTGGACGACCCAGTGCACTTGCTGGTTAGTTGTATCGAAGTTGTGACAATTATGAATTAAGATCAGAGCACCAAGCTTTGGAGCCATTACCAGGATTTGTTCGAGCCTGGAGATCACAATTTCGTGCACCATCACCTCAGAAGTGTTGGATGTTGGGTTGAGAGACCTTCTTGCAAAATCCAGCCACCCTCTAGCTTGGGGGCTTAAATCTCTTCTCCTTAGTTGGTTGGGTCTCCCATCTTTGTCATTAATCCACTACACATTCAGTACACATATTTTGTTGAGGTTCTCATCAAATCCTGGGTCTTGTTGCTTTATCCTCTCTTCATAGCTCCGGGTGGAGTTTGTTTGCTTCACCATCAACATCCTATCTATATTGGAGGGGCTATAGTCAATGGCTTTCCCCCTAACATAACTCAGATAACCATAGGGTTGCCCTGGTTGTGGCACTACATTGGCATAGAATTCTCTAACCAAGCTCTCCACCACCTTCCTTGGTGGGTTGAACAAGAGTGCCCATCCTCTATTGTTGATATCCCTATTGATTTCTAGATGCTCATTCCTTCCAAGTTGGAAGCCTACCTCCAAAATGATGATTTGCCTCTCACTCACCCAACCATAAAATTGGTTTTGGTTGAATGATGAGAGAAACTTGTATTCATTGAAGCTTGAGGATCTGGAGGTTAGTTCCTTGGTCTTTCTCTTCTTTGATGATGAGGCTCTTGGTGGTGTGGTGCACGAAATTGTGATCTCAACGACGCCAAAAACTTGGTACGCACGATTGTAATCTCAACTCCTTTTCACAACTCCGCACAACTAACCAGCAAGTGCACTGGGTCGTCCAAGTAATAAACCTTATGTTAGTAAGAGTCGATCCCACGGAGATTGTCGGCTTGAAGCAAGCTATGGTCATCTTGTAAATCTCAGTCAGCCAGATTCAAATGGTTATGAAGTTTTGATAATTAAAACATAAATAAAATATAAAATAAGATAGAGATACTTATGTAATTCATTGGTGAGAATTTCAGATAAGCGTGTGGAGATGCTTTACTCCTTCTGAATCTCTGCTTTCCTACTGCCTTCATTCAATCATTCATACTCCTTTCTATGAAAAGCTGTATGTTGGGGATCACCGTTGTCAATGGCTACCGTCCGTCCTCTCAGTGAAAATGGTCCAAATGCGCTGTCACCGCATGGTTAATCATCTGTCGGTTCTCACTCATACTGGAATAGGATCCATTGATCCTTTTGCGTCTGTCACTACGCCCAACAATCGCGAGTTTGAAGCTCGTCACAGTCATCCCTTCCCAGATCCTACCTGGAATACCACAGACAAGGTTTAGACTTTCCGGATCTCAGGAATGGCTGCCAATAATTCTAGCCTATACCACGAAGACTCTGATCATGAACCAAGAGCCTAAGAGATATGCATTCAAGCTTGTTTTCATGTAGAACGGAAGTGGTTGTCAGGCACGCGTTCATAGGTGAGAATGGTGATGAGTGTCACATAATCATTACACTCATCATGTTCTTGTGTGCGAATGAATATCTTAGAATAAGAATAAGCTTGAATTGAATAGAAATACAATAGTACTTTGCATTAATTCACGAGGAACAGCAGAGCTCCACACCTTAATCTATGGGGTGTAGAAACTCCACCGTTGAAAATACATAAGTGAAAGGTCTAGGCATGGCCGTGCGATAAATCTCTAAAAGTAGTTTTTATACTAAACAAGTAACTAGGGTTTACTGAAAATAAGTAACTAAGTGCAGAGAGTGCAGAAATCCACTTCCGGGGCCCACTTGGTGTGTGCTTGGGCTGAGCATTGAGCTTTACACATATAGAGACTTCTCTTGGAGTTAAACGCCAGGTTGCAGCCTGTTTCTGGCGTTTAACTCTGGTTTGCAACCTGTTTCTGGCGTTTGACTTCATAATAGGGCAGGAAGTTGGCGTTTGAACGCCCGTTTGTGACATCAAAACTCGGGCAAAGTATGGACTATTAAATATTTCTGAAAAGCCCTGGATGTCTACTTTCCAAAGCATTTGAGAACGCGCCAATTAGGTTTTTGGAGCTCCAGAAAATCTATTTCGAGTGCAGGGAGGTCAGAATCCAACAGCATCTACAGTCCTTTTTCAGCCTCTGAATCAGATTTTTGCTCAGGTCCCTCAATTTCAGCCAGAAAATACCTGAAATCACAGAAAAACACACAAAGTCATAGTAAAGTCCAGAAATATTCTTTTTATTTAAAAACTAATAAAAATATAATAAAAATTGACTAAATCATACTAAAAACTACCAGAAAACAATACCAAAAAGCGTATAAATTATCCGCTCATCACAACACCAAACTTAAATTGTTGCTTGTCCCCAAGCAACGGAAAATAAATTAGGATAAAAAGAAGATAATATACTATAAATTCTAAAATATCAATGAAACTTAGCTCCAATTAGATGAGCGGGACTAGTAGCTTTTTGCCTCTGAACAGTTTTGGCATCTCACTTTATCCTTTGAAGTTCAGAATGATTAGCATCTATAGGAACTAAAAATTTAGATAGTGTTATTGGTTTTCCTAGTTCAGTTTATTGATTCTTGAACACAGCTACTTTATGAGTCTTGGTCGTGGCCCTAAGCACTTTGTGTTCCAGTATTATCACCGAATACATAAATGCCACAGACACATAACTGGGTGAACCTTTTCAGATTGTGACTCAGCTTTGCTAGAGTCCCCAATTAGAGGTGTCCAGGGTTCTTAAGCACACTCCTTTTGCTTTGGATCATGACTTTAACCGCTCAGTCTCAAGCTTTTAGCTTGACACCTTCACGCCACAAGCATATGGTTAGGGACAGCTTGGTTTAGCCGCTTAGGCCAGGATTTTATTCCTTTAAGCCCTCCTATCCATTAATGCTCAAAGCCTTGGATCCTTTTACCCTTGCCTTTTGGTTTAAAGGGTTATTGACTTTTTGCTCTTGCCTTTTGGTTTAAAGAGCTCTTGGCTTTTTCTGCTTGCTTTTTCTTTTTTTTCTTTTATTTTTGCCACTTTTTTTTCGCAAGCCTTGTTCTTCACTGCTTTTTCTTGCTTCAAGAATAAATTTTATAATTTTTCAGATTATCAATAACATTTCTCCTTTTTTATTATTCTTTCAAGAGCCAACAATTTTAACATTCATGAACAACAATATCAAAAATATGCACTGTTCAAGCATTCATTCAGAAAACAAAAAGTATTGCCACCACATCAAAATAATTAAACTAATTTCAAGGATGAATTCGAAATCATGTACTTCTTGTTCTTTTGTGATTAAAAACATTTTTCATTTATGAGAGGTGATGGATTCATAGGACATTCATAGCTTTAAGGCATAGACACTAGACATTAATGATCATGTAATAAAGACACAAACATAAATAAACATAAAGCATAGAGAATGAAAACAGAAAAATAAATAAATAGACAAGGAGATTAAGGAACGGGTCCACCTTAGTGAGGGTGGCGTCTTCTTCCTCTTGAAGAACCAATGGTGCTCTTGAGCTCTTCTATGTCTCTTCCTTGCCTTTGTTGCTCATCCCTCATAGCTCTTTGATCTTCTCTAATTTCATGGAGGAGGATGGAATGCTCTTGGTGCTCCACCCTTAGTTGTCCAATGTTGGAACTTAATTCTTCTAGGGAGGTGTTAATCTGCTCCCAATAGTTTTGTGGAGGTAAGTGCATCCCTTGAGGCATCTCAGGGATTTCATGATGAGGAATTTCCTCATGCTCTTGTTGAGGTCCATGAGTGGGATCTCTTGTTTGCTCCATTCTTTTCTTAGTGATGGGCATGTCCTCATCAATGAGGATGTCTTCCTCTATGTCAATTCCAACTGGATTGCAGAGGTGACAAATGAAGTGAGGAAAGGTTAACCTTGCCAAAGTGGAGGACTTGCCAGCCACCTTGTAGAGTTCTTGAGGTATAATCTCATGAACTTCAACTTCCTCCCCAATCATGATACTATGGATCATGATGGCCCCATCCACAGTTACTTCGGATCGGCTGCTGGTAGGAACGATAGAGCGTTGGATGAACTCCAACCAACCTCTAGCTACAGGCTTAAGGTCCGGTCTTCTCAATTGAACCGGTTTGCCTCTTGAGTCTCTTTTCCATTGAGCTCCTTCCATACATATGTCCATGAGGACTTGGTCCAACCTTTGATCAAAGTTGACCCTTCTAGTGTAGGGGCGTACATTTTCTTGCATCATTGCCAAGTTGAACGCCAACCTTACATTTTCTGGACTGAAATCTAAGTATTTTCCCCGAACCATTGTAAGCCAATTCTTTGGGTTTGGGTTCATACTTTGATCATGGTTCCTAGTAATCTATGCATTTGCATAGAACTCTTGAACCATTAAGATTCTGACTTGTTGAATAGGTTTGGAGAGAACTTCCCATCCTCTTCTTCTAATCTCTTGTCGGATCTCCGGATATTCACCCTTTTTGAGCTTGAAAGGGACCTCAGGGATCACCTTTCTCTTGGCCACAACTTCATAGAAGTGGTCTTGGTGGACCTTTGAGATGAATTTTTCCATCTCCTATGACTCAGAGGTGGAAGCAATTGCCTTCCCTTTCCTCTTCCTTGAGGTTTCTCTGGCCTTAGGTTCCATTAATGGTTATGGAAAAATAAAAAGCAATCCTTTTACCACACCAAACTTAAAAGGTTTGCTCGTCCTCGAGCAAAAGAAGAAAGAAAGTAGTAGAAGAAGAAGAAAATAGAGGAGATAGAGGGAGATATGTGGTTTGGCCAAGGGGTAGAAGTAGTGGTTGTAATGTGTGAAAATGAAGGAGTGGTGAGGGGTTTATATAGGGGTGGGGGGAGGGTTAGGTTTAGTGTATTAGGCTTGGGTTTGGGAGGGAAAGGATTTTGAATTTGGAGGTAGGTAGGGTTTTTGGGGAAGAGTGGATGGATGTGAATAGTGAAGAGGTGATGGGTAAGAGTGATAGAGGTGATTGGTGAAGGGTATTTGGGAAAGAGTGTTATGAAAAGGTGAGAGAGAGAGAGAGATGTGGGGTAGGTGGGGATCCTGTGGGGTCAACAAATCCTGAGGGGTCAAGGACTTATCATCCCTGCTCCATTTAGGCGATCAAAATGCCCTTAGAGTGCAATCCTGGCATTTAACGCCAGACTGCTGCTTGTTTATGGCGTTAAACGCCAGCTTTTCTCTACTTGGTGCTCTGTTCTGGCGTTACACGCCGGTCTGGTGCCTGTTTCTGGCATTTAACGACAGCTTGATGCTTCTTTCTGGCGTTAAACGCTAGTCTGGTGCTTCTTACTGGCGCTTAAACGCCAGTAATCTCTTCCTCCAGGGTGAGCTATTTTTAATACTATTTTTCATTCTGTTTTTGATTTTTCAGTTGTTTTTGTGACTTCACATGATCATCAACCTAAAGAAAACATAAAATAGAAATGGAGAATAAATAGATATAATTAAATAACATTGGGTTGCCTCCCAACAAGCATTTTTTTAATGTCAATAGCTTGACAGTGAGCTCTCATGGAGCCTCACAGATAATCAGAGCAGGATTGTGGCCTCTCAATACCAAACTTAGAGTTTGTTGTAACCTCCCAACACCAAACTTAGAGTTTGAATGTGGGGGTTTTGTTTGACTCTGTATTGAGAGAAGCTTTTCATGCTTCCTCTCCATGGTTACAGAAGGAGAATCTTGAGTCTTGAATACAAGGTAGTCCTCATTAAACTGAAGGACCAACTCTCCTCTATCAACATCAATCACAGCTTTTGCTGTGGCTAGGAAGGGTCTGCCAAGGATGATGGATTCATCCTCATCCTTCCCAGTGTCTAGGATTATGAAATCAGTAGGGATGTAAAGGCCTTCAACCTTTACTAGCATGTCCTCTACTAGTCCATAAGCCTGTTTCATTGATTTGTCTGCCATCTATAGTGAGATTCTTGCAGCTTGTACCTCATAGATTCCCAGTTTCTCCATTACAGAGAGTAGCATGAGGTTTATCCCTGACCCCAGGTCACACAGAGCCTTCTCAAAGGTAATGGAGCCTATGGTACAAGGTATGAAGAATTTTTCTTGATCCGGTTTCTTCTGAGGTAATGTCTGCCTCATTAATGCATTCAGTTCATTGGTGAACAAGGGGGTTCATTCTCCCAAGTCTCAGTACCAAATAACTTGGCATTCAGCTTCATGATTGCTCCTAGATATTTAGCAACTTGCTCTTCAGTGATGTCTTCATCCTCTTCAGTGGAAGAATATTCATCAGAGCTCATGAATGGCAAAAGAAAGTTCAAGGGAATCTCTATGGTCTCTGTATGAGACTCGGATTCCTTTGGTTCCTAAAAGGGAAACATCTTTCTGTCCAGAGGACGTCCCATGAGGCTTTTCTCACTGGGACTCACGTCCTCCTCACTCTCTCCAGGTTCGGCTATGTTGGTCATGGTTTTAGCCTTGCACTCTCTCTTGGGATTTTCTTCTGTATTACTTGGGAGAGTACTGGGAGGAGTTTCAGTAATCTTCTTACTCAGCTGACCCATCTGTGCCTCCAAATTTGTAATGGAGGACCTTGTTTCATTCATGAAACTTAGTATGGTCTTGGATAGACCAGAGACTATGGTTGCCAGGCCAGAATGGCTCTGTTTAGAATTCTCTGTCTGTTGCTGATAAGATGATGGAAAAGGCTTGCTATTGCTAAACCTATTTCTTTCACCATTATTGTTGAAGCCTTGTTGAGGCTTCTGTTGGTCCTTCTGATGGGTTGAAACCGAAATTCCAACACCTAAACTGACCGGCAAGTGTACCGGGTCGCATCAAGTAATAAAACTCACTTAAAGTGAGGTCGATCCCACAGGGATTGATGGATCAAGCAACTTTAGTGGGTGATTAGTTTAATCAAGCTAACATAGAAGTGAATTTGGGTGAAAATTTGATAACAGAATGCAAAATGCAGGAATTATAAAGTGCAGAAAGTAAATGTGCAGAAACTTAAAGAACAAGAAAGTAAAATAGCTGAAACATAAATTGCAAGAAAAGTAAATTACAGTGAATGTAAAAGGGAGTGGGTGCTGAAAATTAAAGAAAGCAATAGATCAAGCAACTAGAAATTTAAATTGCAGAAAATGTAAATGTGCAGGAAATTAAATCAAGCTCAATGTGAACAGAAATGTGAAAGTGCAGAATGCAGGAAAGGAAATTGCAGAAAACTAAACGTAGTAGAAGAGGAAATCAGCAAGAAGACTTAGATCAATTTTTAATTCTCAAAGAGAAACTAACAATTTCATTGAAATAGTAAAAACAGAAAGGAAGCCAAGAGCTCACTTGCTCTCAAGATCAAAATAGAAAGGAAATTAAAGAGGAATGAAACAGAAAGTAAAATGCAGCTCAATTGCAATAGCTAGAGGAAAGTTGAAGATCTTAAGGGTTGGATGAGACTAGAAAACAAGTCTAGATCTCAAGTCCTTCCTTGATCCAAAAAGAGAATAATTGCAGAGAAGTAAAAGAAACAATTGCAGAAGAAGTAGAAGATGAAAGTAGTAAATAGAATTTGGATTCAAATCACAGTTTCTAGAATTATGCAGAAAAATAAACAAAGAGATCCCAAGGTGAGATTGAAACAGAATTTCTTCAATTCTCCACCCAATATCTAAGACAAGAAGTAAGAAATGCGAAAGCAAGAAAAAGGAGGAAAGACTCAGCTCTCAATCCCAATTCCCCCTAGTGCTCTCTAGTAGAGCCAGCCTTCTCTAATGCTCTCTGTTACCGCCAACCTCCTCAAAGAAATGAAGCAGATGCCTGATAAACCCATATTTTATGATATATTTTGTGCTTAATTTAAGTGATTTATTCAATCCTTCACCCACTTATTCATATTAATTGCATGGTTTTACTTTTCCTTCCTTATTATGTGATGTATGTGAAAAACATGTTTCCTATGCTTTAATATTAATTATCTTAATTACCTTTATTTCCATTCGATACCGTGATTAGTGTGTTGAGTAGTTTCAGATCTTCTAAGGTAGGAATGACTTAAAGGATGGAAAGGAAACATACAAAAATGGAAGGAAAGAACAAAACGGAGCTTCTGAAGAAACTGGCATCCACGCGATCGCATGGACGAAGCGATCGCGTGCCAAGCGCGAATCAGCAGCGACGCGGCCGCATGACTGACGCGGTCGCATGACTGACGCGACCGCGTGGCATGGAAATGCTCCGAATGACGCGACCGCGTGACCCACGCGGACGCGTGACAGAGGCCACGCACCAGAAATTGCAGAAAACGCTCATAGCAAATTCTGAAGCCCTTTTTGGCCCAAATCCAAGTCCAGAAGGCGTAGACCAGAGGTTACAAAGTGAGGGAACGCATCCATTCAGAGAGAGCTCGCCAATTTTCACTTTCCATGATTTAGATTTAGTTTGAGAGAGGTTCTCTCCTCTCTCTCTTAGGATTAGGATTAGGATTTAGGACTTCTCTTAGTTTATAAGAGTGACTCTCGATCCAGGTTTAATATTTACTTTAATGCTTTTATTCGTACCTATAAATGTTGCCAACTTGACTTATGAACCCTTTCCATGTTATGATTTGAATTAATGATTATTTGAGGTATTTCAGTTATTGATTGCTTTCTCCTTAATTTGTGTTACCATTGCTTTCCATCTAAGGACATTTTTATTCCAACAATTTTACTTTTTCCCTTTTGGTCTTGGTTAAGAAATCAGTAACTCAACATTATTAAACTCAGCATAATTGATAATCGTTATCTTGCTAATTGAACTGAACTTCAATAATCCCAACTTTTTCTTAGGAAATAAATAGGATTCGAAGGTCAAACTAATTAGTCCATTGAGTTTCCTTTACTTTAGTAACGGTTAACTAAGTGGAATTTAGATTCAACTTTTATTATTGTTGAGAGGGATAACTAAGTTGGACTTCCAATTTCTCTTACCTTGCCAAAAGATTGCTTTACAGTATTTATTTATTTTAATTGCCATTTAAATTATTTGTCATATCTACTCTTCACTCTCAACCCCAATTTTACAACCTCCATAACCAATAATAAGAACATACTTCCCTGCAGTTCCTTGAGAAGACGACCCGAGGTTTGAATACTCGGTTAACAATTTTTAAGGGGTTTGTTACTTGTGACAATCAAAACGTTTGTACGAAGGGATTTTTGTTGGTTTAGAGACTATATCTACAACGCGACTGTTTTTATGAACTTTTTTACTGGCAAAAATCCTAACGTCAATGCCTTTTTATAGGCTTTTCACAAAGTGAAAATGAAAATAAAAAATGAAATTCTAAACAAATTACAATTAAAAATAAATTCCTAAGCTAACTTGTTCTTGTGCCTTGAAGTGATGTCCATGGGCTTTTAAATTTTGGTGCAGGATTGAATTAATTTGATTTTGGACCATGGGTCACACTCCCAGGGCAAAGCTCTCCCCAAGAGCTCAAAGCTCTCTGTAAGAGTGAAAGAACTGAAGATTGATGGTTTAGAAGTTATAGTAAACTCTCGTTGCAAGTATAGTTACTAAACCAAGCAATCAACCTTTCTTGCAAACGTTTTGGTTGTTACAAGTAACAATCCCCTTTAAAATTGATAACCGAGTATTTAAACCTCGGGTCGTCCTCTCAAGGAATTGCAGGGAGGTATGTTCTTATTATTGGTTATGAGTTTGTAAATTGGGGTTTTGGAGTTTGGGCAATGGGCACAGGTATATTTATAAATTAAAGCAATAAAAATAAATAAGAAATTTTATTGTAATTAAATTAAAAACCTTGACCTGGAGAAGATTAATCGGAAGTTCTATCCTTGTTGGATTTTTCTCAAGATCAATTGATAATTAAAGGTTGCTTCTACTTAGTTATCCTTTACCAAGTAAAGTAAAAGAAAGTCAAGTAAGTTGGAAGTCTACTTCTATTCACAAGTTCTAATCCTCTCCCTTGGGAAGGATTAGTGTTTGTGACTAGAGAGCCAGCCAATGATAAACCCAATTACAACTTAACTCTTGAGTAATTCAACTCAAGGGTCTCCGAATATTAATCAACTCTAAAATCAAGTTAGGATCCAACTTAGAACATTAATTAATAACAAACAATAGAAGAAGTGATAAATCTGAAATACCTCAATTATATTAAATAAAATATTCAAATCTTAACATGGAAAAGTTCATAAGCCAATTAGGCAACATAACTAATACAAGCATTAAAGTATCTGAAAATAAGAGATAAATATAAAGTAAAAGAAATATTGAATCTGATGAAGAGTTGAATCCTAAATCCTTTAAGAGGAATCCTAATCCTAAAACCTAAGAGCGAGGAGAGAACCTCTCTCTTTAAAAACTACATCTAATCCCAAAATTGTGAATTTGAAAGCTTGATTATGAATGGATGCATTCTCCAACTTTATAGCCTCTAATCTGTGTGTTCTGGGCTGAAAACTGCGTCAAAAACAGCCCAGAAATCGCCTCCTGCGATTTCTATTATGTTCAGGTCGCGGGAAAGTGACGCGGAGGCGTCGTCCACGCGTTCGCGCGGATTGCAATTCGCAGATATGACACGGGCGCGTCATTCACGCGTTCGTGTCGCCTAACGTCGGGGCAGCTATGGCAAATTATATATCAAATCGAAGCCCCGGACGTTAGCTTTCCAACGCAACTAGAACCGCATCACTTGGACCTTTGTAGCTCAAGTTATGATCGTTTGAGTGCGAAGAGGTCAGGCTGACAGCTTTGCAGTTCCTTCAACTTCTTGTATTCCTTCCATTTTTGCATGCTTCCTTTCCATCCTCTAAGCTATACCTACCCTATAAACTCTGAAATCACTTAACACACATATCAAGGCATCTAATGGTAATAAGAGAGGATTAATATTAGCAAATTAAGACCAAAGAAACATGTTTCCAGTCATAGCACAAATCAGGAAGGAGAATGTAAAACCATTCAAATCATATGAATAAGTGGGTAAAGAATTGATAAAAACCACTCAAATGAGCACAAGATAAACCATAAAATAGTGGTTTATCAACCTCCCCACACTTAAACATTAGCATATCCTCATGCTAAGCTCAAGAGAAGCTATAAGGGTGAAGAGGAATGGTAGAATGCATGAAATACAGCCTATCTATGTGAATGCAACTACATGCTAAGATGTTTCTACCTACTTGGTTAAAAGTAAACAAGTTCTCCAAGACAAAAATAAATCAGATTTCACTAATTCAAATCATACAATAAAAAGCAAGTAAACTCGTAAGAAGATAGCTCATGAAAGCAGAGAACATAGAATTTCAAGCATTGAACCCTCATTGATGATGTATGTATACTCTAGTCTCTCTAGTGTATATGGTATTCACTCTATCCTTCTCTAATCATGCTCTCTAATTTTTGTTCTTCTCCTAACCAATCAACAACATTTAATATATCAATGCAAACATCATGAGGTCTTTTCAAGGTTGTAATGGGGCTAAGGTAATGGTAAGGATACATATATGGCTAAGTGAGCTTATAGACTGAATCTTTGATTAACCCAAGCTTTAACATAACCCATATATATATATATATATATATATATATATATATATATTCTATATAACTTTAGAATTCATACCTAGCTAACCAGAATTTTCCTTTCACATTCCATACTCATGTATCAACTTTTATTTTAATTTTATCATACATGCATTGATCTTTGAATTCTTAACTTAACGTTGGGATAATTTTGTTCCCTTATTTATTTATTGAATATTTTTTTTATTTTTTTTTATTTTTTTTAATATAAGCATAAAAATAAACATAGCTTATCAATGCACATAGATTTTTTATTCTTATAGTTTCACATGAGTAGGTATCCAAATTTCTATTATATTATCATGACACATTTGATGACAAGTCATATTGACCCAGTTTTACTAACCTTTTTCTTTATTTTTATTTAGTTTTATACACTTTCTTGCATCCTAAGAAATCAATTTGGAATGAAAATGCACAACTTCTTTGAATCAAACAACCACTATGAAATTGATGCTAAATCATGAGGTTTAAGCTAAATTTAATTGATTTTTAATGATTTATAAGCCTTGTGAATTTGGTGATACTTTGATTGGTTGTTTTGGTTATTTGTAGGTGAAGAAAAGAAGAAAAGAAGAAAAGCGTGGCCTAAGAAGCGTGGTTCAAGGAAGAGGAAGTGTGGCCAAGAAAGGAGGAAGTGTGGTGCAACAAACCATGAAGCTCACTCCAAGAGCACCAAGCTCACTAAATGAGTGCTACACTCACTCCCAAGGGACCAAGGCACAAAGCTCAGCTCACAAAGTGAGCTGAGCACAACATGAGGCCAAGAAACAAGGAAAGAAGAACCAAGCTCAGCTCACAAAGTGAGTATTATCGAGAGCACTAAGGAAATAATTCAAGGAAAATGATTTGCAAATGCATGCTCCAAGACTTGAACCCATGACCAAAGGGGATAGGGGAACGCTACTCACTAAGGAAAATAAGCAAAAAATGGCCAAATGCACTCCTCAAGGTTCGAACTCACCACCATGAGGAAGCAAGGAAGCAAGGCATCACAAGAAAACCAAGGAAAAGCTCCAGCGCATGCTTCCTCCAAGTTTCGAACCAAGGACCCTTCCTTGGATGCACCAAAGCTCAGCTCACAAAGTAAGCTGAGCGCTATCCATGGGCACATGCAACACATCTTGACACGGCCAGGAAAAGAGTGGAGCGCGCATGACACGGTCCTGGGCAGCACAAGGCGCGCACAATTTGGCACCAAGACACTAGCGCTCAGCTCACAAAGTGAGCTGAGCTCTCCCCTGATGCTTCCCAATCAGCAAGACACGCTATGCAAAGCACAAAGCTCAGCTCACTTTGTGAGCTGAGCATTCCCCTGGGAGATGCATTTGGGCTGAAATTGAAATTTAAAATTCCAACTTACTTCATTCCTTCACCAAATCAAAAGCCCATCCAAATTCCAATATCCAAGAATAGAAAGTGTATAAATAGGAGTTAGTTTGATGTAATTAGCACCTTTTTCTTTTACCTTAGAACCTCTAGACTTCATTTTGAATTTTCCCTTTTTACTTTCATTTTAATTCTGAGCTTTTTGAATTTCTGAGAGAATTTGGAAGGAGAATTGATCTCTCTTCTTCTTGGTTCTTGCTTGAGCACTCTTTTATTTCCTTGCTTTGGATCTTGGGTAGAGAATTGAAGAACTTCTGTTTCAATCTCACCTTGGGATCTTGTTTGTTTTCTTTCTGCATAATTGAATTTGAATTTCTGTTTACTGCTTCTTCATCTACTTTGCTTCTGCAATTTACTTTTCTTTACTTCTTTTGCAATTTCTCTTGTTGAATCTAGGAAGGGAGTGAGATCTAGATTTGTTTTCTAGTCTCTTTGATTTCCTGAGATCTTCAACACCTTTTAGAATTGCTGCAACTTAAGCACTGCTTTCCAGTTCTTTAAATTCTCAAGTCATTTTACTTTTCTGATAAGATCTACTTCATTGCACTTAAATTTTCTCTTTTATGTTTAATGCAATTTAGTTGTTCTTGTTCAAATTCTGCTATCCTAATTTCCAATTCCTTTTATGATTCAAGCAATTTACATTTATTGCACTTTAAGCTTCCGCCATTTACATTTCTTGCAATCTAAGTTTCTGCAATTTACATTACTTGCACTTTAAGAATCTGCTTCTTTACTTTCCTGCTCTTTAATTTACTGCACTTTACCCCTCCCCCTTTACTTTCCAAGCAAATTTAGTTTCTGCAAGTTACAATCACTCAACCAAATCTTGATTCGCTTGACTAAATCAACCACTAAACAAAAATTGCTCAATCCTTCAATCCCTGTGGGATCGACCTCACTCATGTGAGTTATTATTACTTGATGCGACCCGGTACACTTGCCGGTGAGTTTTGTGTTGGATCGTTTTCCACACATCAAGTTTTTGGCGCCGTTGCCGGGGATTGATTAGATTGACAATGATTAAGTGAAGTGGAGATCTAGATCAAGCACTTTTTATTTTTCTGTTTTTTTTTTACTAACACACTAACTGTTTGAATTTTTGCTTAAGCCAATTAACATTTCACTTCAGCCATGGATTGAAGTGTTGTTGCTTTCTGGTGTTGTGATTTTTATGCTTTGGTTGTATGTCAGGTACAAGGAGAATTACACCCACTTTTTGTGAACAAGACGAAAGAACCCTCAGAAGGTTAAGAAGAGCTGAAAGAGGGAAAAATATTATTGAAGAAGAGGAGTCAGAAGAAGAATTCCAAGATATGGAGGAACACTTAACAAACCCACCAAATGGGGCTGAAGAAGCAGCCAATAACAACAATAGTCCACCACAGAGAAGAGTTTTAGCTTCCTACACAAGTGCAGATCCTAGACATTGTGGGAGTAGCATTCTTACCCCAAATGTTAATGCAAATAACTTTGAACTAAAGCCACAACTCATCACCTTGGTTCAAAACAATTGTTCTTATGGAGGAGGACCACTTGAAGACCCTAACCAACACTTGTCCACCTTCTTGAGGATTTGTGACACTGTCAAAACCAATGGTGTGCACCCTGACAGTTACAAGCTACTGCTATTTCCATTTTCGCTCAGAGACAAAGCCACTCAATGGTTGGAATCCTTCCCAAGAGGCAGCATCAACAATTGGGATGATCTAGTAACCAAGTTTCTTGCCAAGTTTTACCCACCTCAAAGAGTTATTAGATTGAAGACTGAAGTGCAAACATTCACACAAATGGATGCTGAACCCTTGTATGAAGCATGGGAACGATACAAAGCTCTAATCAGGAAGTGTCCACCAGGAATGTTCAGTGAGTGGGACAGATTGCAGAATTTCTATGAAGGTTTGACACTGAAATCTCAAGAGGCTTTGGATTATTCAGCAGGAGGTTCTTTGCAATTAATGAAAACAGCAGAGGAAGCCCAAAATCTCATTGATATGGTAGCCAACAATCAATATTTCTTTGCTCACCAAAGGCAACGCCAACCATCACAAAGGAAAGGAGTGATGGAGTTGGAAGGAGTGGACTCAATCTTGGCTCAAAACAAAATGATGCAGTAGCAAATTCAACAATAATTTGAGCAAATGGCCAAGAGGATTGATAGCCTCCAAGTTGCAGCAGTTAATACAAGCCAACCATCATCCACATGGGGACAAAATGAAGAGACTCAAGAGGAGCAACAGCAAGAGCAAGTCCAGTACATGCACAACCAAAATTCTGGGCCAAATGAAGTCTATGGTGACACCTACAACCTTTCTTGGAAGAACCACCCAAACCTTAGGTGGGGAGACAATCACAACCAAAATCAACAACCATGGCAGAGAAACTCAAATCAAAACACTTCAAGAAGCAACCAAAACCACAACCAGCAGCAAACTAACCAAAACTCTTACAGAAAACCCCAAAACAACTACCCCAACTCCAACCATTACCCATCCAATAACCAAACCTCAAATCAGAACACTTACCCTCAACCTTCAACACCCCACAATCAACCAATCTCACAAGAATCCCAAAGGATTAACAACTTGGAGCTCCTAATGGAAAAAATGATGAAAACTCAAGAGATGACAGTGAGGAACCAAGAAGCCTCCATGAAAAATATGGAACGGCAAATTGGACAACTCTCCAAGCAGATCACCATTGAAAGGTCATCAAACTCACTACCAAGTGACACCATTCCCAATCCAAAAGATGAGTGCAAGGCAATACAACTGAGGAGTGGAAAAGTCCTGGTGAAAAATGAAGAAGCGACCAAGAAGTCAAAGGAAAGTGACAAGAAACAAGCTGAAGAAGAGAAAGTCAATGACAAGGAGGAGACAGCAAGCAAGCCAACTCAGAATCAAGTTCAAGAAAGAGAAGATCAGCCACAAAAATCAAGAAAGGGAAAGAAAGTAATTGAAGAGCCAACTAAGAACCAAAGGCAGGGAATGAACTTCACTCCACCCTTGCCATATCCTCAAAGGCTCAACAAGGAGACTAAGGATCAACACTTCCCAAAATTTCTTGAAATCTTCAAGAAGTTGGAGATTAATATTCCCTTAGCTGAAGCACTTGAGCAAATGCCCCTGTATGCAAAGTTCTTAAAAGAACTTATCAACAAGAAGAGGAGTTGGCAAGAAAAAGAGACTGTGCTTCTCACTGAAGAGTGCAGTGCACTCATTAGAAAAGGACTCCCTCCCAAGTTAGAAGACCCTGGAAGTTTCTTCCTACCTTGCACCATTGGAAATCTACTTATCAACAAGGGGATGTGTGACTTAGGAGCAAGCATAAATTTAATACCATCATCCTTAGTGAAAAAGCTTGGCATAGGGAAGGTGAAACCAATACAGATGTCCTTGGAATTGGTGGACCAGTCAATAATATATCCCAAGGGAGTGATTGAGAACCTTTTAGTTAAGGTTGACAAGTTCATTTTTCCTGCGGACTTTGTAATACTGAACACTGAAGAAGAAGAAAACAATTCAATCATCTTGGGAAGGCCATTTTTGGCCACTGCTAGAGCCATCATAGATGTAGAGCAGGGAGAACTAACTCTCAGGATGCATGAGGATAGCATTATCCTGAAAGTGTTTCCAGAACCACAAATTAGTGAAGAGAGAAGCAAAGTAGTCAGTGACTGTTTTCCAAGGCAAGCAACCAAAAACACAGGGGATCAGAAGGATGAGCATGTGCAAGAAGGAGAAGAGATTCAAAAAGGAATTAGGATGATAAACAAGGAAGAAAGTACCACAACCAAAGCTGCTGTCAAGAAAGAAAGGTTAACAAGAAAAAGGAAGAAAAACAAGAAGAAGGCTCACAAAGGGTGGAAGAATAAAAAAATTCCAACTGAAGGATTTTCCAAAGGCGACAAGGTGCAACTAATATATCAATAGCTGGGGACTGAGGATTACTACACTGTTAACCAAGTACTCTCTCTTGAGCATGTGGAAATTGAGCACCAAGGGACAAAAAAGAAGCTCACAGTCAGAGGGGACAAGCTGAGGCACTACAGTTTTCAACCCCCATGATCAAAGGATAAGATGTCAAGCTAGTGACAATAAAGAAGCGCTTGTTGGGAGGCAACCCAACCTGAGGTAGTTTTATTTTCATGACTATTTCAATAAAAAGGTCAATTAGTTTTGTCTACATTGCAAGAAGCTAAGTTTGGTGTTGCACACCAAAATAATCTAAGGGAGAGTGAAGGATTCTAAGTTTGGTGTTCTACCAAAGTCTCATCATAAAATGCATTCTCACTTTCTGCATAATGCTAGCTTCAAGCATTTAGATAAACTAGTTAACTATTTACTGTTTCATAGTTTTTAGTTTTATTACCTTTAGCATGGAAAAAGGATTTCACAGATAATTAATTTGCTGCATGAGAGACATTGGCAAGGAACTAAGTTTGGTGTTCACATACCAAAGTAAGTTCAAAAGCCCACAAATAAGCTTTGCATATTAACCGGGTACCTTAAGGGCTTGAGAAGCAAGCCACTTTTGAGGATTATGCAGGAAAATAGTCAACAAATTAAAGAACACTTGCACTATGACTCAGAAGGAGCAAACAGAAGGAAGAAAGAAAAGCAGCAATCCAACAGGTCGTATTTATACTTGATCATTGATTGTGCAATCAATTAATTCAGGGACTCCTTTATGTCTGGCTGAAATGATTATTTAGTTGCAAGTGGAAGTACATGTTGAAAAAGAAAGCTATCTGCATAATTTTTGCTTGAAAATTTTCTGCCTAATAAGTGTCATCATTCATCAACTTGAATACTTTGTTTTGTTTCCCTTGCTGTTTGAATAAAAGAAAGATGTTTGATTTAGAAAAGTAATTGTTCAATGTCACAGAAGTTAGAATGAAAGTTAGTGGTGGTGTGTGTTTGAATTAATTGTTAGCTCATGATGGGATATTTTAGCGGAAAAACGAATTTTTCCAAAACACCCAAAACTAACTGGCAAGTGCACCGGGTCGCATCAAGTAATAATAACTCACGGGAGTGAGGTCGATCCCACAGGGATTGAAGGATTGAGCAATTTTAGTTTAGTGGTTGATTTAGTCAAGCGAATCAAGGTTTGGTTGAGTGATTTGTGATTTGCAGAATTTAAATTGCATGGAAAGTAAAGGGAATGGGTAATTGACATGAAATTAATGAGAACAGGAATTTAAATGCTGAATCTTAAAGAACAAGAAATTAAATGGCAGAAACTTAGAACGCAAGAAATGTAAATTGCAGAATCTTAAAGTGCAAGAAATGTAAATAGCTTGAATTATAAAGGGAATTGGGAGTTGGATTTGCAGAAATTAAACGAGGGAAAGTAAATTGTAACCAACAGAGAAGTAAAAGAACACTTGGATTGAACCGGATCTAAAAACAGAATTGTAAATAAGCATGAAAACAGTAAACAGGGAATGGGAAATGGGGAATCCGGATCTCAGGACCCAAGAGACTAGATAACCAAGTCTAGATCTCAATGCCTTCCTAGATCCAACAAGAACAATTGCAAAGGAATTGTAAATTGCAAAGAAAGTAGATGAAGAACAATTAACAGAAATTAAATTCAATAAGCAGTAGAAGAAACAGGGAGATCTTCGGATGAGATTGAAATAGAATTCCTTCAATTCTCCAACCCAAGATCCAAGACAATTTCAATTGAAATTGAAAGCAATAAAACTAAGAGGAAGAGAGTGGAATTCTCCTTCCCCGAAACTAAGAAATTAAAGATCACTCAATATCCAAAGCTCTCTGAAAACTATTATGAAAACTCCAAAAAGGAAAGCTCCCTAAGAACTTGAATTCTATCCTATTTATACACTTTCTTCAAATGATCTTCAAGCCTTGAGTTGGGCCTTTGCTCTTGGTGGAATTGGGTTGAGAGAGGCCTTGGTTGATTGCTCTTGGAGTTTGGAGAGGAACCAAAGTGAACCAAGTGAACCGGGTTGGAGTTTTGCAAAAGTTTGAGTAAAAGTTTGAGCAAAAGTTTGAGGCAAACTTTTGGTCCAACTTTTCATATCAGCCCCCATGTTTTGCTGATACCCACGTTGGTGCAAAAGTTAGGGGTCTAACTTTTGCTCCAACGTTGGCCTTCCTTAGTGCACTTATGGCGCCAACGTTAGCCCAAAAGTTAGGGGCTAACGTTGGCGCAAACTTTTGCTTCCCCTTTGTGTTTTCATGTGCCAACGTTAGCCCAAAAGTTAGAGGCTAACGTTGGCGCAAACTTTTGGTGGCCAGGGGGTGTTTTTCTCATGCCAACGTTAGCCCAAAAGTTAGGGGCTAACGTTGGCGCAAACTTTTGGTGCCCAGGGAGTGTTTTTCTCATGCCAACGTTAGCCACAAAGTTAGGGGCTAACGTTGGCGCAAACTTTTGGTGCCCAGGGAGTAACTTTCATGTGCCAACGTTAGCCCAAAATTTAGGGGCTAACGTTGGGGCTAACTTTTCACCCAAAAGTTTGTGCAAAAGTTTGAGGCTAACTTTTGGTCCAACTTTTTGCTTCTTGGTTCATTTTCACTTATTCCATTGTCCTCTCTTTACTCCTAGCCATTCCTTCTTGCTTCAACCTTTCTCCAAGCTTTCTTCACCTATCATTAATCAACCAAACACATCAAAGCTATGCTTAAAATCATGAGATATTCATTTTATCATAATATGTGACAATTATAGCATAAAACCTCGTGAAATAGCATGAATTCATACATGGTCGATTCAATCAAAGGAAGCATGAGAATTTACCCAAATTAGCTTACTTGTAGCTCAAGAAAGTGCATAATTCAATTGAAAACAAAAGAAAAAGGCTAGTGAAACTAGGCTAAGATGACTTGTCATCAGCTCATAGAATAAATGCTGCAGAATGACTTGTTACTTGAAGCTTAAGCTAGTTTGCTGTTATGATCCTTCAATTAATAAAAAAAAATCCCTTGAAATTAAACCAAAACAGAAAGAAAAAGAAAGAAGAAAAGCCAAAAGTTGGCAAAGAAACAAATAATAAGGCTAGACACCAATAGCTTGGACCCTAGGACATATGCCTGTGGTGTTTGTGTACTAGGATATGCTTGGACAAGTAGGTTCTAAGGAGTATCTTAAAACTTGGCAACTTAGATCAACTGATTTCGGATTGTCAACTGAAAGTCCACAATAAAAAGCAACCTAGCTACAAAACATTTAGTAATCCAAAGAGATGCTAGGCATCAATGATCCTAGGAAGAACAAAGTGAGCCATGTGTCTGTGGTGAAGAAATGTTGAGTAAAATAAGGCCAAAGGCCACTGCAACATTTGACACCAAGCTTTCAATAAGAAATAAGTTCTGTAATGCAAAAGAAAGAAGAAAAGCTGACAAGGGAAATGAGCAAAATGTGAGGATTCATAGCAGCAACCTTAGTGAACCCTTAAAGGAACATTGTTTGTTTTGACAGCAAGTAATAAATGAGCTACTTTTGATCTGCATAAAGCCCCATAGACCAAGTTCAACTATCCTGCCTAATAAGAACATATATACTTATCTATTTCATTCTATCTTCTCTTATGTTTGATGCTTGCTTGGGGACAAGCAAGTTTTAAGTTTGGTGTTGTGATGACAAGTCATATTGACCCAGTTTTACTAACCTTTTTCTTTATTTTTATTTAGTTTTATACACTTTCTTGCATCCTAAGAAATCAATTTGGAATGAAAATGCACAACTTCTTTAAATCAAACAACCACCATAAAATTGATGCTAAATCATGAGGTTTAAGCTAAATTTAATTGATTTTTAATGATTTATAAGCCTTGTGAATTTGGTGATACTTTGATTTGTTGTTTTGGTTATTTGTAGGTGAAGAAAAGAAGAAAAGAAGAAAAGCGTGGCCTAAGAAGCGTGGTTCAAGGAAGAGGAAGTGTGGCCAAGAAAGGAGGAAGTGTGGTGCAACAAACCATGAAGCTCACTCCAAGAGCACCAAGCTCACTAAATGAGTGCTACACTCACAAAGTGAGCTGAGCACAACATGAGGTCAAGAAACAAGGAAAGAAGAACCAAGCTCAGCTCACAAAGTGAGCATTATCGAGAGCACTAAGGAAATAATTCAAGGAAAATGATTTGCAAATGCATGCTCCAAGACTTGAACCCATGACCAAAGGGATGGGGGAACGCTACACACTAAGGAAAATAAGCAAAAAATGGCCAAATGCACTCCTCAAGGTTCGAACTCACCACCATGAGGAAGCAAGGAAGCAAGGCATCACAAGAAAACCAAGGAAAAGCTCCAGCGCATGCTTCCTCCAAGTTTCGAACCAAGGACCCTTCCTTGGATGCACCAAAGCTCAGCTCACAAAGTGAGCTGAGCGCTATCCATGGGCACATGCAACACATCTTGATACGGCCAGGAAAAGAGTGGAGCGCGCATGACACGGTCCTGGGCAGCACAAGGCGCGCACAATTTGGCACAAAGACACTAGCGCTCAGCTCACAAAGTGAGCTGAGCTCTCCCCTGATGCTTCCCAATCAGCAAGACACGCTATGCAAAGCACAAAGCTCAGCTCACTTTGTGAGCTGAGCATTCCCCTGGGAGATGCATTAGGGCTGAAATTGAAATTTAAAATTCCAACTTACTTCATTCCTTCACCAAATCAAAAGCCCATCCAAATTCCAATATCCAAGAATAGAAAGTGTATAAATAGGAGTTAGTTTGATGTAATTAGCACCTTTTTCTTTTACCTTAGAACCTCTAGACTTCATTTTGAATTTTCCCTTTTTACTTGCATTTTAATTCTGAGCTTTTTGAATTTCTGAGAGAACCTGGAAGGAGAATTGATCTCTCTTCTTCTTGGTTCTTGCTTGAGCACTCTTTTATTTCCTTGCTTTGGATCTTGGGTAGAGAATTGAAGAACTTCTGTTTCAATCTCACCTTGGGATCTTGTTTGTTTTCTTTCTGCATAATTGAATTTGAATTTCTGTTTACTGCTTCTTCATCTACTTTGCTTCTGCAATTTACTTTTCTTTACTTCTTTTGCAATTTCTCTTGTTGGATCTAGGAAGGGAGTGAGATCTAGATTTGTTTTCTAGTCTCTTTGATTTCCTGAGATCTTCAACACCTTTTAGAATTGCTGCAACTTAAGCACTGCTTTCCAGTTCTTTAAATTCTCAAGTCATTTTACTTTTCTGATAAGATCTACTTCACTGCACTTAAATTTTCTCTTTTATGTTTAATGCAATTTAGTTGTTCTTGTTCAAATTCTGCTATCCTAATTTCCAATTCCTTTTATAATTCAAGCAATTTACATTTCTTGCACTTTAAGCTTCCGCCATTTACATTTCTTGCAATCTAAGTTTCTGCAATTTACATTACTTGCACTTTAAGAATCTGCTTCTTTACTTTCCTGCTCTTTAATTTACTGCACTTTACCCCTCCCCCTTTACTTTCCAAGCAAATTTAGTTTCTGCAAGTTACAATCACTCAACCAAATCTTGATTCGCTTGACTAAATCAACCACTAAACAAAAATTGCTCAATCCTTCAATCCCTGTGGGATCGACCTCACTCATGTGAGTTATTATTACTTGATGCGACCCGGTACACTTGCCGGTGAGTTTTATGTTGGATCGTTTTCAACACATCAACATTCCCTTATTATCTTTTGTTCCTGCAATTTCCCAAACTTCATTAGCACACACAATTCTATCTTAAGCTAACCAAAGATTCAGTTTGGGGTATATAATTGTTTTTTCGCTTAAGGCTAGTAATATGGTAAAATATAGAACAAATGGGATATAAAGGCTCAAAGTGGCTAACAAAGGTAATTGAAAGGGTAGGCTTAATTTGGATAAGTGAAATAAACAATTAATGGCCTCAATCATATGCAAACATATAAATATAATAAACATTGGACATATAGGATGAAACAAAATATAGATTACAATTATAGAGAAGTAAACACACAAGAATAAAATAATTATGGTTAAATAATGTAACCATGTAAATAAGTTCAAAATCTCACAGGTTGTGTGTTCTTTGGCTCAAAAACCATGTTCCAAATACAACTTCAAACAAGTTTTAACATAATTTTTTTTTCAATTTAAATTAGTGAAAATTTTCAAAAATAGAGTCCTAAAAAGAAATTTATTACTTTAACCAAGTAGTGACTAAATGCATAAAATCAAACAAACATGCAATTTAAACATGCAAATGCAATAATGAACAAACAAAGAAAATAGAGTATTAGTGTTGAAAAGAAGGTAACTAACCCATGGAGATCGGTATCGACCTCCCTACACTTAAAGATTGCACCGTCCTCGGTGCATGCTAAGATGTACAAGTGGATGGGGATTGTGGTTCCTCAGCTGGGGCTCTTTTTGTTCCTTTCCTTGCCGCTGGTTTGGGAGTAGCTTTCTCTTTACCCTTTGATGAGCGGATATTTTATACGCTTTTTAGGGTTAATTTCATATAGTTTTTAGTATGTTTTGGTTAGTTTTTTGTTTATTTTCATTAGTTTCTAGGCAAAATTCACATTTCTAGACTTTACTATGAGTTTGTGTATTTTTCTATAATTTCATATATTTTCTGGCTGAAATTGAGGGAGCTGAGCAAAAATCTGATTCAGGCTGAAAAAGGACTGCTGATGCTATTGGATCCTGACCTCTCTGCACTCGGAATGGAATTTTCGGAGCTACAGGAGTCCAATTGATGCGCTTCCAATTGCATTGGAAAGTAGACATCCAAGGCTTTCTAGAAATATATAATAGTCCATACTTTGCTCAAGGATAGATGACGGAAACTGGCGTTCAACACCAGTTCCATGTTGCAGTCTGGTGTCCAGCGCCAGAAACACGTTACAAGTTGGAGTTCAACGCCAGAAACAGGTTACAGCCTGGCGTTGAACGTCGAAAACAGCCCAGGTACGTGATAAGCTTTAGTCTCAGCCCCAGCACACACCAAGTGGGCCCCATAAGTGGATTTCTGCACTATCTATCATAGTTTACTCATTTTCTGTAAACATAGGTTACTAGTTTAGTATTTAAACAACTTTTAGAGATTTATTTTGTATCTCATGACATTTTTAGATCTGAACTTTGTAATCTCTGACGGCATGAGTCTCTAAACTCCATTGTTGGGGGTGAGGAGCTCTGCTGTATTTTGATGAATTAATGCAACTATTTCTGTTTTCCATTCAAACATGCGTGTTCCTATCTAAGATATTCATTTGCACTTAATTATAGAGAAGGTGATGATCTGTGACACTCATCACCTTCCTCAAACCATGAACGTGTGTCTGACAACCACCTCCGTTCTATATCAGATTGAATGAGTATCTCTTAGATTCCTTAATCAGAATCTCCGTGGTATAAGCTAGAATCCTGATGAGCGGATAATTTATACGCTTTTTGGCATTGTTTTTAGTATGTTTTTAGTAGGATCTAGTTACTTTTAGGGATGTTTTCATAAGTTTTTATGTTAAATTCACATTTCTAGAATTTACTATGAGTTTGTGTGTTTTTCTGTGATTTCAGGTATTTTCTGGCTGAAATTGAGGGACTTGAGCAGAAATCAGATTCAGAGGTTGAAGAAGGACTGCTGATGCTGTTGGATTCTGACCTCCCTGCACTCAAAGTGGATTTTCTGGAGCTACAGAACTCAAAATGGCGCGCTTCCAATTGCGTTGGAAAGTAGACATCCAGGGCTTTCCAGCAATATATAATAGTCCATACTTTGACCAAGAATTGACGACGTAAACTGGCGTTCAACGCCAGCCTTCTGCCCAAATCTGGCGTCCATCGCCAGAAAAGGATCCAAAACCAGAGTTGAACGCCCAAACTGGCACAGAAACTGGCGTTCAACTCCACAAATGGCCTCTGCACGTGCAACACTCAGGCTCAGCCCAAACACACACCAAGTGGGCCCCGGAAGTGGATTTATGCATCAATTACTTACTCATGTAAACCCTAGTAGCTAGTTTATTATAAATAGGACCTTTTACTATTGTATTAGGCATCTTTGGATTACCTGATGATCCTTTGATCACGTTTTAGGGGGCTGGCCATCTCGGCCATGCCTGGACCTTCACTTATTTATTTTCAACGGTTGAGTTTCTGCACTCCATAGATTAAGGTGTGGAGCTCTGCTGTTCCTCAAAGATTAATGCAAAGTACTACTATTTTCTATTCAATTCTTCTTATTTCTCTTCTAAGATATCCATTCGCACCCAAGAACGTGATGAAGGTGATGATTATGTGTGACGCTCATCATCCTTCTCCCTTATGAACGCGTGCCTGACAAACACTTCTGTTCTACATGAAATAAGCTAGAATGAATATCTCTTAAATCTCCTAACCGGAATCTTCGTGGCGTAAGCTAGAATGATGGCGGCATTCAAGAGAATCCGGAAGGTCTAAACCTTGTCTGTGGTATTCTGAGTAGGATTCAATGATTGAATGACTGTGACGAGCTTCACACTCGCGATTGTTGGGCGTTAGTGACAGACGCAAAAGGAGGGTGAATCCTATTCCAGCATGATCGGGAACCGACAGATGAATAGCCGTGCCGTGACAGGGTGCATGAGCATATTATTCACTGAGAGGAGGGGATGTAGCCACTGACAATGGTGATGCCGTTGCATAAAGCCAGCCATGGAAAGGAGTAAGACAGATTGGATGAAGATAGCAGGAAAGCAGAGGTTCAGAGGAACGAAAAGCATCTCCATTCGCTTATCTGAAATTCCTACCAATGATTTACATAAGTATCTCTATCTCTATTTTATTATATCATATTCGAAAACACCATTATCACTTTATATCCGCCTGACTGAGATTTACAAGGTGACCATAGCTTGCTTCATACCAACAATCTCCGTGGGATTCGACCCTTTCTCACGTAAGGTATTACTTGGACGACCCAGTGCACTTGCTGGTTAGTTGTATCGAAGTTGTGACAATTAAGATCAAAGCACCAAGCTTTGGAGCCATTACCAGGGATTGTTCGAGCCTGGACATCACAATTTCGTGCACCAAGTTTTTGGCGCCCTTGCCGGGGACTTAATTGTTCCTATTTGGCGCCAAGAATCGTCTGAGATCCCAATCCCGGCAACAACACCAAGTTTTTGGCGCCGTTGCCGGGGATTGTTTGAGTTTGGACAACTGACGGCTCATCTTGTTGCTCAGATTAGGTAATTTTCTTTTCGTTTTGTTTTCAAAAAAAAAAAATCTTTCAAAAATATTTTCAAAAATCTCTCATCTGTTCTCGAAAAAAAAATTATAAAAATGTTTTCAAAAATTTTATTCAAGATTTTTAAGAATGAATTCTAGTGTTTCATGAAGCATGTGAAGCCTGGCTGGCTGTAAAGCCATGTCTAAATTCATTTGGACTGAGGCTTGCAATTTGTTATCAAGAGCAACTTAGTTGTTGCTCATCCACCTGCTGCTGATCCATGATCACCTGCTGAAGCTTGGCTGGCCATTGGCCATGTCTAGTGTTTTGGACTGGAGCTTTCTTTGAAAGCTTGGCTGGCTAGTGAGCCATGTCTAATTCCTGGACTGAAGCTTTAGACTAAGAATGCAAGATTCCTGGAATTCATATTAAAAATTTTGGAATCCTTATTTTCCCTTTTCAATAAATTTTCAAAAAAAAATCCAAAAAAATTAGAAAATCATAAAAACCAAAAATATTTTTTGTTTCTTGTTTGAGTCTTGAGTCATGTTATAAGTTTGGTGTCAATTGCATATGCATCTTACATTTTTTCGAAAATTTTATGCATTCATGGTGTTCTTCATGATCTTCAAGTTGTTCTTGGTAAGTCTTCTTGTTTGATCTTGATGGTTTTTTGTTTTGTGTCTTTTCATGTTTATCATATGCATTCTTGAATTCTTAGTGCGTAAGCATTAAAGAATTCTAAGTTTGGTGTCTTGCATGTTTTCTTTGCATTAAAAATTTTTCAAAAATATGTTCTTGATGTTCACCATGACATTCAAAGTGTTCTTGGTGTTCATCTTGACATTCATAGCATTCTTGCATGCATTCATTGTTTTGATCTAAAAATTTCATGCATTGCATATTTTTCATGTTTTTCATAAAAATTTCAAAAATCAAAAAAAATATCTTTCCCTTTTTCTCTCATCAAATTCGAAAATTTGGATTGACTTTTTCAAAAATTTTTAAAATCAAATTGTTTCTCATGAGTCAAATCAAATTTTCAATTTGAAAATCTTATCTTTTTCAAAAATCAAATCTTTTTCAAAATTCTTAGTTATTTTCGAAAATTCCAAAAATATTTTTCAAAAATCTTTTTCTTATTTTTATACCAAATTTTCAAAAATAACATAATCAATTAATGTTTTGATTCAAAAATTTGAAGTTTGCTACTTGCTTGTTAAGAAAGATCCAAACTTTAAGTTCTAGAATCATATCTTGTGATTTCTTATGAATCAAGTCATTAATTGTGATTTTAAAAATTAAATCTTTTTCAAAAACTAATTTCTATCATATCTTTTCAAAAATATCTTCTCATCTTATCTTTTTCAAAAATATCTTTTCAAAATATCTTTCCTAACCTCCTAACTTCCTATCTTTTCAAAATTTGTTTCAACTAACTAACTAACTTTTTGTTTGTTTCTTAACTTTTTCAAAACTACCTAACAAACTCTTTCTCTCTAATTTTCAAAAATATCTTCCCTCTTTTTCAAAAATTTCTTTTTTATTAACTAATTATTTTTATTTTTAATTTTTAAAACTTAATTTTCGAAAATTACTAACATTTTTTCAAAAACCATTTTTCAAAAATCACTAACTCTTTTTCAAAATAATTTTCGAAAATTATCCCTCCCCCATCTCATTCTATTTATTCATTAATATCCTAACATCTCATCTCACCTCTCTTCCATCCTCACAGTTGTGTTTCTTCCATTATATTACATTCTTTGTCTCCCCCTCTTCTTCCACTCACACAGGAATCCCTATACTGTGGTATAAAGGATCTCCATTATTATTATTATTTTTCTGTGCCTTCTTCTTTGTCATATGAGCAGGAGCAAGGATAAGAACATTCTTGTGGAAGCAGATCCAGAACCTGAAAGGACTCTGAAGAGAAAATTAAGAGAAGCTAAAATACAACAATCCAGAGATAACCTTTCAGAAATTTTCGAACAGGCAGAGGAGATGGCAGCCGAAAATAATAATAATGTAAGGAAGATGCTTGGTGACTTTACTGCACCTAATTCCAATTTACATGGAAGAAGCATCTCCATTCCTGCCATTGGAGCAAACAACTTTGAGCTGAAACCTCAATTAGTTTCTCTGATGCAGCAGAACTGCAAGTTTCATGGACTTCCATCTGAAGATACTTTTCAGTTCTTAACTGAATTCTTGCAGATATGTGATACTGTTAAGACTAATGGAGTAGATCCTGAAGTCTACAGGCTCATGCTTTTCCCTTTTGCTGTAAGAGACAGAGCTAGATTATGGTTGGATTCTCAACCCAAAGACAGCCTGAACTCTTGGGATAAGCTGGTCACGGCTTTCTTAGCCAAGTACTTTCCTCCTCAAAAGTTGAGCAAGCTTAGAGCTGATGTTCAAACCTTCAGACAGAAAGAAGGTGAATCCCTCTATGAAGCTTGGGAAAGATACAAACAGTTGACCAAAAAGTGTCCTTCTGACATGCTTTCAGAATGGACCATCCTGGATATATTCTATGATGGTTTATCTGAGCTATCAAAGATGTCACTGGACACTTCTGCAGGTGGATCCATTCACCTAAAGAAAACGCCTGCAGAAGCTCAAGAACTCATTGACATGGTTGCTAATAACCAGTTCATGTACACTTCTGAAAGGAATCCTGTGAGCAATGGGACGCCTATGAAGAAGGGAGTTCTTGAAGTTGATACTCTGAATGCCATATTGGCTCAGAATAAAATATTGACTCAGCAAGTCAATATGATCTCTCAGAGTCTGCATGGAATGCAAGCTGCATCCAACAGTACTCAAGAGGCTTCTTATGAAGAAGAAGCTTATGATCCTGAGAACCCTGCAATAGCAGAGGTAAATTATTTAGGTGAACCTTATGGAAACACCTATAACTCATCATGGAGAAATCATCCAAATTTCTCATGGAAGGATCAAAAGCCTCAACAAGGCTTTAATAATGGTGGAAGAATCAGGTTTAGCAATAGCAAACCTTTTCCATCATCCACTCAGCAACAGACAGAGAACTCTGAACAAAATACTTCTAATTTAGCAAACTTAGTCTCTGATCTATCTAAGGCCACTGTAAGTTTCATGAATGAAACAAGATCTTCCATTAGAAATCTGGAAGCACAAGTGGGCCAGCTGAGCAAAAGGATCACTGAAATCCCTCCTAGTACTCTCCCAAGCAATACAGAAGAGAATCCAAAAGGAGAGTGCAAGGCCATTGACATAAGCGCCATGGCCGAACCTGTGAGGAGAGGAGAGGACGTGAATCCCAAAGAGGAAGACCTCCTGGGACGTCCAGTGATTAATAAGGAGCTTCCCTCTGAGGAACCAAAGGACTCTGAGGCCCATCTAGAGACCATAGAGATCCCATTGAACCTCCTTATGCCCTTCATGAGCTCTGATGAATATTCCTCTTCTGAAGAGAATGAGAATGTTACTGAAGAGCAAACTGCCAAGTTTCTTGGTGCAATCATGAAGCTGAATGCCAAATTATTTGGCATTGATACTTGGGAAGTTGAACCTCCCTTGTTCATCAATGAACTAAGTGATCTGGATCAACTGATATTGCCTCAGAAGAGACAGGATCCTGGAAAGTTCATAATACCTTGTACCATAGGCACCATGATCTTTAAGGCTCTGTGTGACCTTGGTTCAGGAATAAACCTCTTGCCCCTCTCTGTAATAGAGAAACTGGGAATCTATGGGGTGCAAGCTGCTAAAATCTCATTAGAGATGGCAGACAGCTCAAGAAGACAGGCTTATGGACAAGTAGAAGATGTATTAGTAAAGGTTGAGGGCCTTTACATACCTACTGATTTCATAGTCCTGGATACTGGAAAGGAAGAGGATGAATCCATCATCCTAGGAAGACCTTTCCTGGCCACAGCAAGAGCTGTGATTGATGTTGACAGAGTTGAAATAGTCCTTCAATGGAATGAGAACTCCCTTGTATTCAAAACTCAAGGATCTCCCTCTGCAACCATGGAGAGGAAGCTTGAAAAGCTTCTCTCAAAGCAGAGTCAACCAGAGCCCCCACAGTCAAACTCTAAGTTTGGTGTTAGGAGGCCACAACCAAACTCTAAGTTTGGTGTTGAACTCCCATATCCAAACTCTATGTGGAGTAACAAAATAAACAAAAAAAATCAAAAACGAAATCAAAAACAGCAGAAGAAAAATCACACCCTGGAGGAGCATCTGTCTGGCATTCAAACGCCAGAACAGAGCATAGTTCTGGCACTGAACGCCCAGAATGGGAGCATCCTGGCGCTGAATGCCCAGAACAAGCATGGTTCTGGCGTTCAACACCAGAAATGGCAGCAAAGGGGCGTTGAACGCCCAAAATGGGCACCAACCTGGCGCTGAACGCCCAGAGTTGTGTGCAAGGGCATTTTGCATGCCTAAAGTGGTGCAGGGATGTAAATGCCTTGACACCTCAAGATCTGTGGACCCCACAGGATCATCTCAGGATCTGTGGACCCACAGGATCATCTCAGGATCTGTGAATCCCACAGGATCCCCACCCACCTCACCCTCTATCTCTCCATTCATGACCATCCCTTCTGTTTTTCATCCACCACTCACATCCATACACACATCCCTCCATCTCCTCCATATCTTCTTCTTCTTCTATTCTTTCTTCTTTTGCTCGAGGGCGAGCAACATTCTAAGTTTGGTGTGGTAAAAGCATAGCTTTTTTGTTTTTTCCATAACCATTGATGGCACCTAAGGCCAGAGAGGCCTCTAGAAAGAGAAAAGGGAAGACAAAATCTTCCATCAAGGGTCTATAGCTCAGTGGTAGAACATTTGACTACAAATCAAGAGATCCCTGAGACACCTCAGGGGATACATTTTCTTCCACACAATTATTGGAAGCAACTAAGGGTGGAACATCAAGAGCACTCCATCATCCTTCATGAAATCAGAGAAGATCTAAAAGCAATGAAGGAGGAGCAGCAAAGGCAAGGAAGAGACATAGAAGAGCTCAAGGACATCACTAAGGTGGACTCATTCCTTGTTCTTACTTTCTCTGTTTTTCGTTTTCTATGTTATGGTGCTTATCTATGTTTGTGTCTTCATTACATGATCATTAGTAGTAGTAACTATGTCTTAAAGTTATAAATGTCCTATGAATCCATCACCTCTCTTAAAAAAAAATGTTTTAAATCAAAAGAACAAGAAGTACATGAGTTTCGAATTTATCCTTGAACTTAGTTTAATTATATTGATGTGGTGAGAATGCTTCTTGTTTTCTGAATGTATGCTTGAACAGTGCATATGTCTTTTGAAGTTGTTGTTTAAGAATGTTAAATATGTTGGCTCTTGAAAGAATGATGACTAGGAGACATGTTATTTGATAATCTGAAAAATCATAAAAATGATTCTTGAAGCAAGAAAAAGCAGCAAAGAACAAAGCTTGCAGAAAAAAAAATAGAAAGAAAAAGAAAAAGCAAGCAGAAAAAGCCAATAACCCTTAAAACCAAAAGGCAAGGGCAAATAAAAAGGATCCCAAGGCTTTGAGCATCAGTGGATAGGAGGGCCTAAAGGAATAAAATCCTGGTCTAAGCGGCTAAACCAAACTGTCCCTAATCATGTGCTTGTGGCGTGTAGGTGTCAAGTGAAAACTTGAGACTGAGCGGTTAAAGTCAAGGTCCAAAGCAAAAAAAAAAGAGTGTGCTTAAGAACCCTGGACACCTCTAATTGGGGACTTTAGCAAAGCTGAGTCACAATCTGAAAAGGTTCACCCAATTATGTGTCTGTGGCATTTATGTATCCAGTGGTAATACTGGAAGACAAAGTGCTTAGGGCCACGGCCAAGACTCATAAAGAAGCTGTGTTCAAGAATCATCATACTGAACTAGGAGAGTCAATAACACTATTCGAAATCTGAAGTTCCTACAGATACCAATCATTCTAAACTTCAATGGATAAAGTGAGATGCCAAAACTATTCAAGAGGCAAAAAGCTATAAGTCCCGCTCATATGATTGAAGCTCTGTTTCATTGATAGTTTGGAATTTATAGTATATTCTCTTCTTTTTATCCTACTTGATTTTTAGTTGCTTGGGGACAAGCAACAATTTAAGTTTGGTGTTGTGATGAGCGGATAATTTATACGCTTTTTGGCATTGTTTTTAGTATGTTTTTAGTAGGATCTAGTTACTTTTAGGGATGTTTTCATAAGTTTTTTTGTTAAATTCACATTTCTGGACTTTACTATGAGTTTGTGTGTTTTTCTATGATTTCAGGTATTTTCTGGCTGAAATTGAGGGACTTGAGCAGAAATCAGATTCAGAGGTTGAAGAAGGACTGCTGATGCTGTTGGATTCTGACCTCCCTGCACTCAAAGTGGATTTTCTGGAGCTACAGAACTCGAAATGGCACGCTTCCAATTGCGTTGGAAAGTAGACATCCAGGGCTCTCCAGGAATATATAATAGTCCATACTTTGGCCAAGAATTGACGACGTAAACTGGCGTTCAACGCCAGCCTTCTGCCCAAATCTGGCGTCCAGCGCCAGAAAAGGATCCAAAACCAGAGTTGAACGCCCAAACTGGCACAGAAACTGGCGTTCAACTCCACAAATGGCCTCTGCACGTGCAACACTCAGGCTCAGCCCAAACACACACCAAGTGGGCCCCGGAAGTGGATTTATGCATCAATTACTTACTCATGTAAACCCTAGTAGCTAGTTTATTATAAATAGGACCTTTTACTATTGTATTAGGCATCTTTGGATTACCTGATGATCCTTTGATCACGTTTTAGGGGGCTGGCCATCTCGTCCATGCCTGGACCTTCACTTATGTATTTTCAACGGTAGAGTTTCTGCACTCCATAGATTAAGGTGTGGAGCTCTGCTGTTCCTCAAAGATTAATGCAAAGTACTACTATTTTCTATTCAATTCTTCTTATTTCTCTTCTAAGATATCCATTCGCACCCAAGAACGTGATGAAGGTGATGATTATGTGTGACGCTCATCATCCTTCTCCGTTATGAACGCGTGCCTGACAAACACTTCTGTTCTACATGAAATAAGCTAGAATGAATATCTCTTAGATCTCCTAACCGGAATCTTCGTGGCGTAAGCTAGAATGATGGCGGCATTCAAGAGAATCCGGAAGGTCTAAACCTTGTCTGTGGTATTCTGAGTAGGATTCAATGATTGAATGACTGTGACGAGCTTCAAACTCGCGATTGTTGGGCGTTAGTGACAGACGCAAAAGGAGGGTGAATCCTATTCCAGCATGATCGGGAACCGACAGATGAATAGCCGTGCCGTGACAGGGTGCGTGAGCATATTATTCACTGAGAGGAGGGGATGTAGCCACTGACAACGGTGATGCCCTTGCATAAAGCCAGCCATGGAAAGGAGTAAGACAGATTGGATGAAGATAGCAGGAAAGCAGAGGTTCAGAGGAACGAAAAGCATCTCCATTCGCTTATCTGAAATTCCTACCAATGATTTACATAAGTATCTCTATCTCTATTTTATTATATCATATTCGAAAACACCATTATCACTTTATATCTGCCTGACTGAGATTTACAAGGTGACCATAGCTTGCTTCATACCAACAATCTCCGTGGGATTCGACCCTTACTCACGTAAGGTATTACTTGGACGACCCAGTGCACTTGCTGGTTAGTTGTATCGAAGTTGTGACAATTAAGATCAAAGCACCAAGCTTTGGAGCCATTACTAGGGATTGTTCGAGCCTGGACATCACAATTTCGTGCACCAAATCCATTGGCAGCATCCTTGAGAATCCGGAAAGTCTAAACCTTGTCTATGGTATTCCGAGTAGGATTCTGGGATTGGATGACTGTGACGAGCTTCAAACTCACGAGTGCTGGGCGTAGTGACAAACGAAAAAGGATAGTAAATCCTATTCCAGTATGATCAAGAACCTACAGTTGATTAGCCGTGCGGTGACAGCGCACCTGGACCATTTTCACTGAGAGGAAGGATGGTAGCCACTGACAACGGTGATCCACAAACACACAGCTTGCCATAGGAGGGATGTGCGTGCGTGAAGAAGAAGATAGGGAGAAAGCAGAGATTCAAAAGACAAAGCATCTCCAAAACTCCAACATATTCTCATTTACTACATAACAAGTAACCTTTAATTCATGCTCTCTTGTTCATTTGCAAGTCAATTGATAACCACAAATTAATATCCTGACTAAAAGTTGCAAGATAACCATAGCTTGCTTCAAACCAACAATCTCCGTGGGATCGACCCTTACTCACGTAAGGTATTACTTGGACGACCCAGTGCACTTGCTGGTTAGTTGTGCGGAATTACATAGTGTGAAGTAATTTTCGTGCACCACCCTTCTTGGTGGCCATCCTGAAAAGGAAAAAAGGAAAGTAACCTTTAAAGCTAAGGGTAGAGCAAGGAAGAGAGCGGGAAAGGTGGTAATCAATGCACAATAAAGAAGAATGACGTTAACACATGGGCATGACTACATGTGAAAAGTTCATCAATGGAAATATAGCAAGTGCATGTAATGACAATTAAATGCAAGATGTTTATTGGCATGCTGGCAAATGCATGAGTAGCATAGATCAAGCATTCAATGTCCAAATTAGATTACCAAGTCTTTCAAACTATCAACATGTTTGTAATAACAATTATATTTAATTAATAAAACATAAAAAGGGTTTTGTGAAAAGTAAGCATTTAGAGTAGTAGAATAAAACAAATCTAAAAATAGTGCACAATGCCATATGGGCTTTTTCACAAACACATAGCAAGCATGGTAAATAAGCTATTGAAAGTATTAAATTGAACATGCAAGCAACCCTTTAAAAAGAAATATATAATTGTCAAACAATTCCTTTAATAATCCACAAAAATATAGAAAATAATGACCCAAATAAATTTCTAACACCAATGAAAATAATGCAATGAATGAAAGTATGCAAATAAATTAAAATAAAATAAATAAAAAGAAAAATAAGAAGAATGAGAAGGGAAAGAAGGGAAGAAGAAGTAAGGAAGAAATAAGGAAGGAAAAGAGAAAATAGGATTTGGGGAAAAGAAAGATAAGATATTTTGGCTGATCTGGATATTCTGTGTGCCGCATGTGACGCGGACGCATGGGTGACGCAGTCGCGTGGTGCGCGATAAGGTCAGGTGATGCGGACGCGTCGGTCACGCGATCGCGTGACCTGATTTGTGCGATTGGCCCGAGTGCAGCCTCGCGGTCGCACAACTCTCTGTTCGAAATTTGGTATTGCCAAAATCCAGGGTGACGCGGTCGCGTGGTCGACGCGATCGCGTGAGTGGCCATCATGGGGATATGACGCGGACGCGTGAGCCATGCGTCCGCGTGGTAAGGCGTGTGCGATCAGCACCAGTCCAGCACCACTCTCGCACAACTTTTGGTCGTGCACCCTTTCTTACGTCGATTTTCAGGTCACGCGGCCGCGTGAGTGACGCGGATGCGTCAGCAACGCGGTCACGTGGAATGATTTATGCTAAAGGCATGCCTCCAGCCACGCTACCGCGTGACTCTCTGTTCGATTTCTCTTCTTCACAACGCACATATGACACGGACGCGTCAGTGACGCTACTGCGTCGCGTGCGTGCTTTTTTTTTATATAATGCAGTATGCAGAATGCAATGCTAATATGAATGTTATGCAAAACTCCAGGTTCAATACAATAAAATAAAATAAAACTCGAAAACAAATAAAACTAAATAAAAATGTAAAAGGAACGATCATACCAAGGTGGGTTATCTCCCACCTAGCACTTTTAGTTATTGTCCTTAAGTTGGACATTTGGAGAGTTCTTTGTTATGGTGGCTTGTGCTTGAACTCATCCAGGAATCTCCACCAATGTTTGTAATTCCAATGGCCTCCGGGATCCCAAACTAGGCGCAGAAAGCCTTCAAGTAAGTTAAAGCAAATGACAAGACCCCAAGAGTGCTGATTTCTAGATTCAATTCCGGGGTCCCAGACCTTGTCTTTGCACCCATCTTCTTGTTGATCATCATTTTTCCACTTGGGTGGTGAACAGTCGGAATTCTCACTGAGACATCCAAACAGCTTCCTAGACCCATTCAGTTGAGCTTTATACCAACCTTTGCGTTTAAACTTAAAGCTTCCAACCATAATGAACCTTGCTAGACAATTCTTACCACTGACCATCTTCCTCTTACTCTTTATGCCACAAAGAGCTCTAAGTTGACCATCCGTCTCCACTAGCCCATATCCAAGTGGAATTAGAAAGCTAAGGGATATGAATTTTATCCACTTGAATGTTGTGAAGGATGATGGCAACTTAGGGGGAGGGGTCTCCAATAACTTCGGCAAGGTGATTTCCAGCTCCACTCCCTTGTGCTCTTCTTTGACAACTTCCACCTCTTTGCAAGCTTCTTCAATTTTAACCTCTTCCTATTGGTAGCTTTCTTCCAGTTCAATCTTTTCTTCATTGCTCACCAAGGGCATGGGAGGCTGTGCTTCTGCTTCTTTAGTCTCTATTTCTTGATCAACCTCTTCCAAGTCTTCAACCATGGTATGCCTTGGAGGTTGTACACCATCCTCAGCATTAATTTCAATTGCCTTGGAAAGGAGGTTGTACACCATTTCTTCCTTTTTAATAATTGTTGCTTTGTCCAGTTGTTTAAGTATAAAATTGGACAACTCCGTTCAACTACTCCTTCATCTTCAAGGGTTTCTCCTACCTTTACCCGTAGGGCCTCCTCTAGCTCTTTATGAAGTATGGATTCGCGAAGATGATTCCTTCTTTCCTGTTCCATATCAATAGCATAATTGGGATCATCTTGCTCTTGGATTGATGGATGTGGGTGCTCTTCCATGGAGGGTGGTGATGGGATGAAAAGATCATTATATGGTTGAAAAAGAAGTGCACTAGAGCTTGAGGGTTGAATATTGGAGGTAGAGGGTTGGTTCATGCGGGATATAAGATTTTGGAGTGTAGAGGTGAGACCAATGATGTTAGAGATGAGTGTATTGTTATCCAATGGAGGTTGGGGTGGATCTATGTATGGTTTATTTGGTTCATAGGGTGGTTGGTATGGTGGATGTGGGTTAGGGTCATATGGAGGTAAATGGTGTAAAGGGGCTTGTGAGTTTGGTGGTTCAAAGGTATGTTGGGGAGGTTGATAAACCCATATTTCATGAGTTCTTTTGTGCTTAATTTGAGTAATTTATACAATCCTTCACCTACTTATTCACATTAATTACATGATTTTACTTTCCCTTCCTTATTATGTCATATTGTGAAAAACCTGTTTCCTAAGCTTTAAAATTAATTAATTTAATTACCTTTATTTCCTTTCGATGCCGTGATTAGTGTGTTGAGTAGTTTCAGATTTTCTAAGGCAGAATGACTTAAAGGATGGAAAAGGAAACATACTAAAATGGAAGGAGAAAGCAAAACAGAGCTTTAAGGAAACTGGTATCCACGCGATCGCATGGACGACGCGATCGCGTGCCAAGCACGAATCAGCAGCGACGCGGCCGCATGACTGACGCGACCACGCGCCTTAAGCAGAACGCATATGACGCGGTCGCATGACTGACGCGACCGCGTGGCAAGGAAAAGCTCCAAATGACGCGACCGCGTGACCCACGCGGACGCGTGACCTACGCGGACGCGTGACAGAGGCCACGTATCAGAATTTACAGAATATGCCCCCAGCGAATTCTGAAGCCCTTTTTGGCCCAGATCCAAGTACAGACAGCATAGACCAGAGGTTATAAAGTGTGGGAATGCACCCATTCAAAGGGAGCTCGCATATTTTACCTTTCAATGATTTAGATTTAGTTGAGAGGGAGATCTTCTCTCTCTCTCTCTTTTAGGATTTAGGATTTCTTCTTGTTTTAAGAGTAACTCTGGATCCCAGGTTTAATGTTCTTTTATTTTAGTTTTACTTCTATTTATTTATTCCAACATTTGAATTGATTATTATAATTTGATCTAAGAATTCTTCCATGTTACAGACTATTATTTGAATTAATGATAATTGAGGTATTTTCAGTTTATGATTGTTCTCTTTGATTTAAGTTAAGTTACCATTGCTTCCCATCTAAGGACATTTTTATTATTCCAGTAATTTTACTTTTTCCCCTTTTGGTTCTGGTTAAGAATTTAGTAACTCAACAGTTATTAAACTCAACATAATTGATAATCGTTATCTTGCTAATTGAGCTGAAATTAAGTAATCCCAACCTTTTCTTAGGAAATAAATAGGATTCAAAGGTCAATTTAATTAGTCCCTTGACTTTGGTTGCCCTGGTACAGGTTGATCAAGTGGAGTTTAGATTCAACTTTCATTATAGTTGAGAGAGATAACTACGTTTGACCTCCAACTTCTCTTACCTTGCCAAAAGTTTGCTTTACAGTATTTATTTTTTTTTAATTGCCAATTACTTTACCTGTCATTCAAATTACTTGCTTCTCATCTTCTAAACCCCGATTACAACCTCTATAGCCAATAATAAGAACATACTTCCTCGCAGTTCCTTGAGAAGACAACCCGAGGTTTGAATACTCGGTTAACAATTCCTAAAGGGGTTTGTTACTTGTGACACCCAAAACGTTTGTACGAAGGGATTTTTGTCGGTTTAGAGACTATATCTACAACGCAACTATTTCTATGAATCTCTTTACTGGTAAAAATCCTCTCATCAAAATGACGCCGTTGCCGGGGAACTGCTAACGTGTGCCTTATTATTGGTTATTGTAAATATTTTTTCTTTTGCTTGTTTATTTATTTTTGTTTTTCCTTTTTATCTTTATTTGCTGCTATGAACTCTCACCCCTCTCGCTTTGAGTTTGGTTCTAATGTTGTTAAAGGAAATAGAAGTTACAGCAGGAATGTGTACCAAGGTCAAACCAATCAAGGATGGATGGAACCAAGAGGATCTAATCAACCCTTTTGGCAGCAACACCCTCCGAGATATCCTGGACAAAGACCATTCTACAATGCATACCCAGCTGAAAGACATGGTGGACAACCTTGTAACTACCAACAAGCCCCACCCTGTACATATAAACCACCCTTTCAACATAACCTCGAACCACCACACTCACAAGCTTCTCTTCACCATTCGCCACCATATGATCCCTCCTTACCCCAATACCAATCCAATCGCTCCCAATCACCACCACTTTCCTTTGTAGCATGTCCAAGTCTAGCAACCCAAGAAGCAGAGGATCGCCTAAGAGACACAGTAATTAAATTTTAAACAACCATTAAACAACTGGAGCAAGCGATGATTCAATGGGCTTCAAGGCGCTCAAATATACAAGGATCAACCACAGCTCCATGTGGACAGCCCAATGAAGAGCAGAGCATGAAGGAAGTGCCAAAAACTCCAGTGGATAAGACAGAGCATGAATTTGTACTGGAACAATTAGAAGAAGCTGTCTTTGTTCAAGAAGAAGAGTTGGTTGAAGACCTAGGAGATGCTGAACTTTCATGGGAATCCAGAATTGAGGAAAACTCCGTCCAGGATGCTACAGTTGATGCTAAGGAGGATACTGTACAATCTCCAAGGCAAGTCGTTTATGAAGAATCAGACGGAATAATCCAAGAAGCAATTTCCCTTGATGATAATGCTCACAAGTCTAGCTCTCTTGGTGATGAACTTGCTTCCGCAAGTGAATTCTCTGAGATAGAAGAATCTTCCCCAAGTGAATATGAAGATGATGCAGAGGTAGATTTCTCTCAACCTCCAATCTATGACTCAAGTGATGAGGAAGACACAGAAGACTTTGACCAGGACACAGATACAATTGAAGATCTTTGCAAAGAAGTGGAGGAATTCACAGAAGAGCACAAGGAAACAGAACTTGCAGAACCACCAAAAACACCTATCCCAAGGCCATTACCACCTAATACAAGCTTCAAGTGGGTACAATCCTTAACTTATAACTTTACTTATTCACTTGAATATGGTTTACTTGAAACAGATGGCCAACTTAGAGCTCTCTGCGGCTTTAAGAGTAAGAGGGAAATGGCTCGTACTCAGAGCTGGTGCACAAGGTTCAATAAGGTTCCATGCTTCACTTCAAAGTACACGGATTAGTATCATGCTCAATCACATGGATCACGGAAAATGTTTGGTCACCAAGGTGAGATTCTACTTTTTAACCCGCCCGAATGGAGACATGTAGATAAAGACAGAGGCGGATTTAAAAGCAAGGCTTGGAATCCTGGAGTTTATTCTGACATTTGTCATCCCGGGAGCCTAACAATATATTTAAAGTTGTTCGAAAGCTTTGCGTGCTTAGTTTGGGACCCCGGAGGCTATTGGCATTCCAAGCACTGGTGGAGATTTTTGGACGAATTTAAACATAGGTGGGTACTCCCATGAAGATATTATAATTGTCTTCATGTGATGATTTTTCTTTTTGACCCTTAGATGATGGAGTGTAGGGTTAGATTTTGATATGTTATAAAAGTGTTGTTTTTATTTGAAGTGTGGCCATAACAATAAATCACATTTTTATACAAAGCATCTTCATAAAAAGATGTTTTTTGCATCTTCATTTGAGTAGCTCCCTTCAACATAAGCCACCATATCAAGATACTCCTCCAATGTCCAACTTAAGGACTTTAACTAAAAGTGCTAGGTGGGAGACAACCCACCATGGTATAGTCGCTTCTTTTTCAATTTATTTTTTTTTAATTGATTTCATTTTTCCTTTTTCATTTTAATTTATTAAACCTGGAATCATGCATAGCATTCATGTTAATCATTGCATTCTGCATTTTTCATGCATATAAAAAAAAGGGGGTGCACGACGCGATCGCATGCCCCATGCGATTGCGTCATATCGCGGAAAACATCACCCGCGTGACCCACGCGGACACGTGATATATATATCGGCGTAAGGATCCAACGAACAGAAAGTTAGGCTAGAATCGTGCGGCCCCTGTGCGTTTCGCATAAATTGGCCCACGCGATCGCATGCCCCATGCGATCGCGTCACTTGCACAAATACCAATCACTACGCGACCGCGTGAGCGACGCGATCGCGTCGCATAGATTGCACATCACCCCAAAAGGAGACAGAGAGTTGCGCTAAAATGGTGCTGGAGTCGTGTGTTTAGCACACCAGCGATGCGATCGCGCGACCCACGCGATCGCGTCACCCTTCTTTTCCCCCCTCTCATGCAATCGCGCACCCCACGTGATCGCGTCACTCCCATTTTCACCCCAACCACGCTACCGCGTGCCCCACGCGGCCGCGTGGATTCGAAAATATAACCCCCCCAGCCCGCGAACCCTATGAGTCGCGAGCCCCCCACCCCCAACCCTCTTCTAACTCTCTGCTCCCTCTCCCTCCAACCACCACCCAGCACCACCCAGCCGCCACCGCCGGCCACCCAGATGCCGCCGCAACCCCCTCCCCTCCCTTCTTCTCCCTTCTTCCTCTCTCCTCCCCTCTCCACCACTGCCTCCGCGACCACCGCCACCCACCGCCGGCCACCCAGCCGCGCCCCCCTTATGTAATGCCGAGTACTCACGAGACGGAGATCCCGGCTGCTATGATCACCCTCCTTTGGTGTGTGCTGGAGGGTAAGGACCTTTATCTGCCACGTTTCATTCGGCATTATATGGCCAGGGTCCACGTCCGAGGCACCCTCCCCTTTCCATATCTAGTTACACAGCTTGGACGTCGAGCTGACGTGCCATGGGAGGATGCCGATGAGAGACCACCAGCGGCGGATTGCAGGAAGATCATTCCGCACAGCCGGAACTTCTTAGCCCTGGGCCACAGACCAGCACCATTCACTGCTACTGATGAGTCAGCCCCACAGTCTGCTGGACCCTCTTCCTCCACTGCTGCACCACCTACCCTTGTTACCACCACTGCACCTCCACCTGCCACAGAGCCCGTCTATCATCTGGTGCACTACTTGTTCCGACGACTTGACCAGATGGAGCGTCGCAACAAGCGGCGCTATGAGCACCTAAAGCTGATGATACGATCCGGCGACATCCCCTCCGAGCCCGACACACCATCCGAAGCATCTGAGGAGGAGGCAGATGCGCCCGAGGCAGAGACCCATCCCCAGGAGGCAGCACCAGCCGCACCACAGACAGCGGTCCCACATCAGATTGAGGCTGCAGATCTTGAGATCCCGATCCAGTCAACACCTCCTCCACAGCAGCCAGACCCTCAGCCCACCACCACCACTGAGACCCCCGCTACTATCCCTCCCAGTGATGACACTCCTTCACACCCGGCTTGATTGAGCATCGAGGACGATGCTTCCTTTTAAGTGTGGGGAGGTCGCCATCTCTGGCGTTTATTTTGGTGAACCACTACATACTTTTTCTTTTATTTTGGATATTTTTCTGTATTTTTCTTTTTACTGTTATTTTCTGAGTACTTATACATTGCTTATATGTATTTTTCCTCTATTTTCTGCATTTTGCATCTTTAGTTCATACTTTAGCCATTTAGATTATTTTAGTTATTTAGTTTAGTTTGCAATTCTGATTTGTTAGTGGATTAATTAGTATAGTTTACCCTTTTTAGCATAAGATGGTATAGTTTAAATTGAAAAATATAAAAAGAAAGTAAGCTAGGAAATTGAACATAACAGATTTAAATCCACAAACCTTGTATATAGCATTACATGATGTAGTTAAGCTGACAACATTTCATCAAGGAGGAACATTAAAACTTTAAAAGCCACCCTAAATAATTTTTTTATGAGAATAATGGGAATTTTTAACTAAACCTGCATACAATATATAAATGATATATGATGCTTGAGTTAGAGAACACACAGCCTGTGAGTCTTGATCTTAAATTGTATGGTTGCATTCAAACCATAATTTCATTTCTGTATGTTACATTTCTTTTTATTCTGATGTTCTTTCCTTTACTTTAATCTATATGTCCAATTATAGAATATAGAATAGATACATACCAAGAGAATGATTGAGGCCATCATTTGATTTTAGCTCACTCACCCCAAATTAGCCTACCTTTTACATCACCCTTGTTAGCCCCCTTGAGCCTTTTAAAACCCCTTTATTCTATTTAGCCAAATTACTAGCCTTAAGCAGAAAAACAAAAGAAAATCCCAAGTGAATCCTTGGTTAGCTTAAGATAGAAAATCATGAATGGAGTTAAATGTGGGAAACCTTTTGGGAACATGGATGATAGAAACAAAAAGGTAAGAGAAGTTAAAAGAAATAAAATAAATTTGGGAAGCATGTTCATGAAAAAATCTAAGTAATTCAATTACCATGTGCAAAAAAAAAAAAAGAAAGAGAGTCATTTTTCAGCATTTAATAAAAGGGGATCCAAAAGAAATTCCCTAATGCAAAATAAAAGCAATGCACATGGAATAGAAAAAGGAAAAAAAAAGTGAAACATGAGCATGTAACAATAAGTGGGAAATATGGGAAAATAGGTAAAGAGATTTTGTTTTACTAAATATGTATGTTAGGTGAGATCTTAGTCTAATTAAGGATTCACTTATTAGCTCACTTGACCCTATACATAAAATCCTTACCCTTACCTTGACCCCATTACAACCTCAATAAAGACCTCATGACTTTTTGGTATGACTATATTCTATAATTGTTGATTGGTTAGATGAAAGACAAAGCTATAGAAATTAAGAATAAAAAGAAAAATAGAGTGAATAAACCCAAGAAACACTGAGTGACTAGAGAGTAAACACAAAATCCAGTGAGGGTTCAATAACTCATCAACATATATCTGTGCTTAAATTTACTAATTGTTTTGCAAGTTTGTACAAAGCTTTCTTTCCCATCTCATTTGCTAAAATGCTTTATTATTTAAGGGTTAGCTATATATATACATGACTCCTTGAGAATGTGAATTAACTTGACTACATGTAAGCTTTATATATGAGTGAATAAATTAGAGTTGCATGATGCATCATTCATTTAGGTAGTTGCATTTAAATTAGGTTGCATTGCATGACATTCCATCACTTTAACCTTAATTATTTACCTTGGATTTAGCATGAGGACATGCTAGTGTTTAAGTGTGGGGAGGTTGATAAACCCATATTTCATGAGTTCTTTTGTGCTTAATTTGAGTAATTTATACAATCCTTCACCTACTTATTCACATTAATTACATGATTTTACTTTCCCTTCCTTATTATGTCATATTGTGAAAAACATGTTTCCTAAGCTTTAAAATTAATTAATTTAATTACCTTTATTTCCATTCGATGCCGTGATTAGTGTGTTGAGTAGTTTCAGATTTTCTAAGGCAGAATGACTTAAAGGATGGAAAAGAAAACATACTAAAATGGAAGGAGAAAGCAAAACGGAGCTTTAAGGAAACTGGTATCCACGCGATCGCATGGACGACGCGATCGCGTGCCAAGCACGAATCAGCAGCGACGCGGCCGCATGACTGACGCGACCGTGCACCTTAAGCAGAACGCATATGACGCGGTCGCATGACTGACGTGACCGCGTGGCAAGGAAAAGCTCCAAATGACGCGACCGCGTGACCCACGCGGACGCGTGACAGAGGCCACGTATCAGAATTTACAGAATACGCCCCCAGCGAATTCTGAAGCCCTTTTTGGCCCAGATCTAAGTACAGACAGCATAGACCAGAGGTTATAAAGTGTGGGAATGCACCCATTCAAAGGGAGCTCACATATTTTACCTTTCAATGATTTAGATTTAGTTGACAGGGAGATCTTCTCTCTCTCTCTTTTAGGATTTAGGATTTCTTCTTGTTTTAAGAGTAACTCTGGATCCCAGGTTTAATGTTCTTTTATTTTAGTTTTACTTCTATTTATTTATTCCAACATTTGAATTGATTATTATAATTTGATCTAAGAATTCTTCCATGTTACAGACTATTATTTGAATTAATGATAATTGAGGTATTTTCAGTTTATGATTATTCTCTTTGATTTAAGTTAAGTTACCATTGCTTCCCATCTAAGGACATTTTTATTATTCCAGTAATTTTACTTTTTCCCCTTTTGGTTCTGGTTAAGAATTTAGAATTCAACAGTTATTAAACTCAACATAATTGATAATCGTTATCTTGCTAATTGAGCTGAACTTAAGTAATCCCAACATTTTCTTAGGAAATAAATAGGATTCAAAGGTCAATTTAATTAGTCCCTTGACTTTCCTTGCCCTGGTACAGGTTGATCAAGTGGAGTTTAGATTCAACTTTCATTATAGTTGAGAGAGATATCTACGTTGGACCTCCAACTTCTCTTACCTTGCCAAAAGTTTGCTTTACAGTATTTATTTATTTTTAATTGCCAATTACTTTACCTGTCATTCAAATTACTTGCTTCTCATCTTCTAAACCCCGATTACAACCTCTATAGCCAATAATAAGAACATACTTCCTCGCAGTTCCTTGAGAAGACGACCCGAGATTTGAATACTCGGTTAACAATTTCTAAAGGGGTTTGTTACTTGTGACACCCAAAACGTTTGTACGAAGGGATTTTTGTTGGTTTAGAGACTATATCTACAACGCAACTGTTTCTATGAATCTCTTTACTGGTAAAAATCCTCTCGTCAGAGGTGGTTCATAAGCATATGATGGGGGTCCATCATATCTATCATCTTGGTATGCATCGCGGAATGGTCTTTGTCTGTGGTACTGTGGAAGGTGTTGTTGCCGGAAGGGTTGATCAGATACTCGTGGCTCCTTCCATCTCTGATTGTTTTAACCTTGATGCATGTTCCTGTTATAATTTCCATTCCTTGCAACAGCATTGGAACCAAACTCAAAGCGAGAGGGGTGAGAACTCATAATAGTAAATAAAAATTAAAAACGAAAATAAAAACAAATTTGAAATTTAAAGCTTTGAAATTTGAATTTTAAATTTTTGAAATTTGAATTTTAAAATTTGAGATTTGAAAATTTTTAAATTTGAATTTTGAAATTTGATTTTTTGAAATAAGATAAGATAACTAAATTTTTGAAAAAAAAAATTTTTTAATAACTAAATAAAAACCAATAACCTCTTAATTTATGAAAAAAAAGCAAAAAATAAAAACAAAAATAAAAACAAAAATAAAAACAAATAAACAAGCAAAAAGCAAATATTTACAATAACCAATAATAAGGCACACGTTTGCAATTCCCCGGCAACGGCGCCATTTTGAAAGAACTGAAGATTGATGGTTTAGAAGTTATAGTAAACTCTCCTTGCAAGTATAGTTACTAAACCAAGCAATCAACCTTTCTTACAAACGTTTTGGTTGTCACAAGTAACAAACCCCTTTAAAATTGATAACTGAGTATTTAAACCTTGGGTCGTCTTCTCAGGAAATTGCAGGGAGGTATGTTCTTATTATTGGTTATGAGTTTGTAAATTGGGGTTTTGGAGTTTGGGCAATGGGCACAGTTATATTTATAAATTAAAGCAATAAAAATAAATAAGAAATTTTATTGTAATTAAATTAAAAACCTTGACCCGGAGAGGATTAATCGGAAGTTCTATCCTTGTTGGATTTTTCTCAAGATCAATTGATAATTGAAGGTTTCTTCTACTTAGTTATCCTTTACCAAGTAAAGTAAAAGAAAGTCAAGTAAGTTGGAAGTCTACTTCTATTCACAAGTTCTAATCCTCTCCCTTGGGAAGGTTTAGTGTTTGTGACTAGAGAGCTAGCCAATGATAAACCCAATTACAATTTAACTCTTGAGTAATTTAACTCAAGGGTCTCCGAATATTAATCAACTCTAAAATCAAGTTAGGATCCAACTTAGAACATTAATTAATAACAAACAATAGAAGAAGTGATAAATCTAAAATACCTCAATTATATTAAATAAAATATTCAAATCTTAACATGGAAAAGTTCATAAGCCAATTAGGCAACATAACTAATACAAGCATTAAAGTATCTGAAAATAAGAGATAAATATAAAGTAAAAGAAATATTGAACATGATGAAGAGTTGAATCCTAAATCCTTTAAGAGGAATCCTAATCCTAAAACCTAAGAGAGAGGAGAGAACCTCTCTTTCTAAAAACTACATCTAATCCCAAAATTGTGAATTTGAAAGCTTGATTATAAATGGATGTATTCCCCCACTTTATAGCCTCTAATCTGTGTATTCTGGGATGAAAACTGGGTCAAAAATAGCCCAGAAATTGCCCCCTGCAATTTCTGTTACATTCAGGTTGCGGGAAAGTGACGCAGAGGCGTCGTCCACGCGTTTGCACGGATTGCAATTCGCAGATACGATGCGGGCGCATCATTCACGCGTTCGCGTCACCTAACGTCGGCGCAGCTATGGCAAATTATATATCAAATTGAAGCCCCAGACATTAGCTTACCAACGCAACTGGAAACGCATCACTTGGACCTATGTAGCTAAAGTTATGACCGTTTGAGTGCAAAAAGGTCAGGCTGACAACTTTGCAGTTCCTTCAACTTCTTGTATTCCTTCCATTTTTGCATGCTTTCTTTCCATCCTCTAAGCCATTCCTGCCCTATAAACTCTGAAATCACTTAACACACATATCAAGGCATCTAATGGTAATAAGAGAGGATTAATATTAGCAAATTAAGACCAAAGAAACATGTTTTCAGTCATAGCACAAAATCAAGAAGGAGAATGTAAAACCATGCAAATCATATGAATAAGTGGGTAAAGAATTGATAAAAACCACTCAAATGAGCACAAGATAAACCATAAAATAGTGGTTTATCAAAGAGCTCTATTAGAAGCACCCCTGTGTTTTGGAGAGAAACTCCAAGTTCGAACCATGATGGAAGCATTTTGTGAGCCCTTTTTCTTACATTTTCATGAGGAGACCCACGATAAAGCTCTCAAGGAGAGCGCTACTTCCTTGCTTCCCTTGGTCTCCCTCTTCGAATCCTGGTGAAGCCACTTTGATTCATTTTTGCTTGTTTTTGGTCCTTAAAGATACCTTTCAATCGTGCCTCAATTTCATGCCAAATATAGATTGCCATATATCGTTGGGAAGCTCTAAATGTTAGCTTTCCAACGCAACTGATAGCACATCAATCGGATATCTGTAGCTCAAGTTATGGCCCTTTGAAGGAGGCATGGTCATGTTGTGAGTGCCCAAGTTTAACTTAGCGAAAATTTTTGCCTCCAAGCTCATTTTCCTTGAGGCAAGCCAGAAAAAGCTCTTGGCAAGAGCTTTGGGCAAGAACTTTGTGCTCTTGTTCCTTGAATTGAGCCACGCTTTTCTTCCCTTGGCCCACGCTTTCTTCCTTTGAGCACGCTTTCTTATTTCCCTAGATCATGCTCCTTTTTAGCTTATTTTGTGCTTCTTTGCTTCTTTTTTCTCCTTATTTCCTACAAGATTTATAAAATTAAAAGATCAAGAAAATATACCGTTTAAGAACAAAAGAATGGAATATTTAAGCACAAATCATCAATTTCTTGTATGAAAAAGCATAGAAAAACATGACATGGTGACGATTGGTGATGGTGGGCAATATCCCATAAAATTTTGTTTGACCATAAGATGAGTTGAACTCCATTTGGATTTTGTAAAATGCAACATCAATGAAAATTGAAATTCATGTCATAGAGAAAGAATTTCTTAGTGAGGCAAAAACACAAACACCTTGGTTTCAATTTAAAACAAAAAATAAAAATAAAGAAAATGCTTGATCTAGACTTTTCACCCACTTAATCATTGTTGATCTAAATCAATCCCCGGCAACGGCGCCAAAAACTTGATGGGTTGAAACCGAAATTCCAACACCTAAACTCACCGACAAGTGTACCGGGTCGCATCAAGTAGTAAAACTCACTTAGAATGAGGTCAATCCCACAGGGATTGATGGATCAAGCAACTTTAGTGGGTGATTAGTTTAGTCAAGCTAACATAGAAGTGAAATTGGGGGAAAATTTGATAACAGAATGCAAAATACAGGAATTATAAAGTGCAGAAAGTAAATGTGCAGAAACTTAAAGAACAAGAAAGTAAAATAGCTGAAACTTAAATTGTAAGAAAAGTAAATTGCAGTGAATGTAAAGGGGAGTGGGTGCTGAAAATTAAAGAAAGTAATAGATCAAGCAAATAGAAATTTAAATTGCAGAAAATGTAAATGTGCAGGAAATTAAATCAAGCTCAATGTGAACAGAAATGTGAAAGTACAGAATGCAGGAAAGGAAATTGCAGAAAAGTAAACATAGCAGAAGAGAAAATTAGCAAGAAGACTTAGATCAATTTTTAATTCTCAAAGAGAAACTAACAATTTCAATGAAATAGTAAAAACAGAAAGGAAGCCAAGAGCTCACTTGCTCTCAAGATCAAAACAGAAAGGAAATTAAAGAGGAATAAAACAGAAAGTAAAATGCAGCTCAATTGCAATAGCTAAAGGAAAGTTGAAGATCTCAGGAGTTGGATGAGACTAGAAAACAAGTCTAGATCTCAAGTCCTTCCTTGATCCAACAAGAGAATAATTGCAGAGAAGTAAAAGAAACAATTGCAGAAGAAGTAGAAGATGAAAGCAGTAAATAGAATTTGGATTCAAATCACAGTTTCTAGATTTATGCAGAAAAATAAACAAAGGGATCCCATGGTGAGATTGAAACAGAATTTTTTCAATTCTCCACCCAAGATCCAAGACAAGAAGTAAGAAATGCAAAAGCAAGAACAAGGAGGAGAGACTTAGCTCTCAATCCCAATTCCCCCTAGTGCTCTCTAGTAGAGCCAGCCTTCTCTAATGCTCTCTATTAGCGCCAACCTCCTTAAAGAAATGAAGCAGATGCCTTTTTATAGGCTTTTCACAAAATGAAAATGAAAATGAAAAATGAAATTCTAAACAAATTACAATTAAAAATAAATTCCTAAGCTAACTTGTTCTTGTGCCTTGAAGTGATGTCCATGGGCTTTTAAATTTTGGTGCAGGATTGAATTAATTTGATTTTTGGACCATGGGTCACACTCCCAGGGCAAAGCTCTCCCCAAGAGCTCAAAGCTCTCCGTAAGAGCTCTATTAGAAGCACCCCTGTGTTTTGGAGAGAAACTCCAAGTTTGAACCATGATGGAAGCATTTTGTGAACCCTTTTTCTTACATTTTCATGAGGAGACCCATGATAAAGCTCTCAAGGAGAGCGCTACTTCCTTGCTTCCCTTTGTCTCCCTCTTCGAATCCTGGTGAAGCCACTTTGATTCATTTTTGCTTGTTTTTGGTTCTTAAAGATGCCTTTCAATCATGCCTCAATTTCATGCTAAATATGGATTGCCATATATTGTTGGAAAGCTCTGAATGTAAGCTTTCCAACGCAATTAGAAGCACATCAATCAGACATATGTAGCTCAAGTTATGGCCCTTTGAAGGAGGCATGGTCATGCTGTGAGCGCCCAAGTTTAACTTAGCGAAAATTTTTGCCTCCAAGCTCATTTTCCATGGGGCAAGCCCGAAAAAGCTCTTGGCAAGAGCTTTGGGCAAGAGCTTTAATTTTTTTTTTTTTGAATTAAAGCTCTCCACAAGAGCTCTAGGCTCTTGGCAAGAGCTTTGTGCTTTTGTTCCTTGAATTGAGCCGCGCTTTCTTCCTTTGAGCACGCTTTCTTTATTTCCCTAGATCATGCTTCTTTTTAGCTTATTTTGTGCTTCTTTGATTCTTTTTTCTCCTTATTTCCTACAAGATTTATAAAATTAAAAGATCAAGGAAATATACCGTTTAAGCACAAAAGAATGTAATATTTAAGCACAAATCATCAATTTCTTGTATGAAAAAGCATAGAAAAACATGACATGGTGACATGTCATCACCTTCCATGAGAAATTTGGATGATTTCTCCATGAAGGATTATAGGTGTTTCCATAGGGTTCTCCCATGCAATTCACCTCTGCAATTGCAGGGTTCTCAGGATCATAAGCTTCTTCTTCAGAAGATGCTTCTTTAGTACTGTTGGATGCAGCTTGCAATCCATTCAGACTCTGAGAAATCATATTGACTTGCTGAGTCAATATTTTGTTCTGAGCCAATATGGCATTCAGAGTATCAATTTCAAGAACTCCCTTCTTCTGAGACATCCTATTGTTCACAGGACTCCTCTCAGAGGTGTACATGAACTGGTTATTTGCAACCATTTCAATGAGTTCCTGAGTTTCTGCAGGGGTTTCCAGATGAAGAGATCCTCCTGCAGAATGGTCCAATGACATTTTTGAAAACTCAGACAGACCATCATAGAATATACATATGATGCTCCATTTTGGAAGCATGTCAGTAGGACACCTTTTGATCAATTGCTTATATCTTTCCCAAGCTTCATAGAGGGACTCACCTTCCTTCTGTCTGAAGGTTTGAATTTTCAATCTAAGCTTGCTCATCTTTTGAGGTGGAAAGAATTTGGCCAGGAAAGCACTGACCAGCTTATCACAAGAGTTCAGGCTTTCCTTAGGTTGTGAATCCAACCATGTTCTAACTCTGTCTCTTACAGCAAAAGGGAAAAGCATAAGCCTGTAGACCTCGGGATCAACTCCATTGGTCTTGACAGTGTCACAGATTTGTAAGAATTCAGCTAAGAACTTATGAGGATCTTCCAATGAAAGTCCATGAAACTTGCAATTCTGTTGCATTAGAGAAACTAATTGAGGCTTAAGCTCAAAGTTGTTTGCTCCAATAGCAGAAATTGAGATGATTCTTCCACAGAAGTCAGAAGAAGGTGCAATAAAGTCACCAAGCATCTTCCTTGTATTGTTGGCATTGTTGTTATTTGGTTCGGCCATGTCTCCTTATTTTTCCAAAATTTCTGTCAGGTCCTCTCCAGAGGGTTGTGCTTTAGCTTCTCTTAGTTTCCTCTTAAGAGTCCTTTCAGGTTCAGGATTAGCTTCAATAAGAATGTCTTTGTCCCTGTTCCTGCTCATATGAAAAAGAAGAGAACAGAAAAGAAGAGGAATCCTCTATGTCACAGTATAGAGATTCCTTTAAGTGAGTAGAAGAAGAGAAGAATAGAAGAAGCAGAAGAGAAAAATTCGAACATAGAGAAGAAGAGGGGGTTCGAATTATGAGTAGAAGAGAAGTGTTAATAGATAAATAAATAAATAGAAAGAGATGAGAGGAGGAAGAATTCGAAAATTAAATAAAATAAACTAAAAATATTTTGTTTCTATTTTAAATATTAATTAGAATTCAAAAATTAATAAGGAAATAAAAATTAAGTTGAAATTTAAAACAATTAGTTAATGAAAAGAAATTTTTGAAAAAGAGGTTAGTGATTTTCAAAAATAAGAGAGAGAAAAGTAGTTAGGTGGTTTTGAAAAAGATAAGAAATAGTAAAACAAACAAAAAGTCAAGTAGTTAATTGAAAAAGATTTGAAAATCAACTTTGAAAAGATAAGAAGTTAGAACAGATTTTGAAATTAATTTTGAAAAAGATATGATTAAAATAGAAAAAGATATGATTGAAAATCATTTTGAAAAAGATTTGAATTGGAAATTAAAAAGATTTGATTTTGAAAATTAAAGTTGATTACTTGACTAACAAGAAACTAAAAGATATGATTTTAAAATTTAAAGATTGATCCTTTCTTAATAGGCAAGTAACAACTTGAAATTTTTAAATCAAAATATTTAAATGCTAGCAAAGAATTCGAAAATATGAAACAAAATAAGAAAAAGATTTTTGAAAATCAATTTGAAATTTTCGAAAATATGAAAGAAAAATGAAAAAGATTTGATTTTTGAAAAAGATTTGAAAAAGATAGAATTTTTAAATTGAAAATTTGACTTGATTCATAAGAAACAATTAAATTTTAAAACTTTATAACTAGATCAATTCAAATTTTCGAAATTAATGAGAAGAATAAATGAAAGATATTTTTTTATTTTTGAATTTTTAATGAGGAGAGAGAAAAAAAGATATCATTTTGATGTTTTTCTCTTTGTCTTATTAAACAACAAAAATGAAATAAAACATAAAAATTTAAGATCAAAATGAGTAATACATGCAAGAACACTTTGAATATCAAGATGAACACCAAGAACATTTTGAAGATCATGATGAACATCAAGAACATATTTTTGAAAATTTTTAATAAAAGTAAAACATGCAAGACACCAAACTTAGAAATTTTCAATGTTTAGACACTAACAAATTGAAAATGCATATGAAAAACAAGAAAAGACACAAAACATGAAAATTCAAAGATCAAACAAAGAAAATCATCAAGAACAACTTGAAGATTATGAAGGACACATGCATGAATTTTCGAAAATTTTTTAGGAAATTAAAAAGATGCAATTGACACCAAACTTAAATATTGATACTAGACTCAAATAAGAAAAACAAATTTATTTTGGTTTTATGATTTTATTAAATTTTTTTTGTATTTTTCAAAAATTGTTTGGAAAAAGAAAAATAAGGATTTCAAAATTTTTAATGAGAATTCCAGGAATCATGCAATGTTAGTCTAAAGCTCCAGTCCAGGAATTAGACATGGCTTACTAGCCAGCCAAGCTTTCAGTGAAAGCTCCGGTCCAAAACACTAGACATGGCCAATGGCCAGCCAAGCTTTAGCAGATCATTACATTCAACAGCAAGATTGATAGAAATCAACAAGCTCTTGTGATGATAAGTTGAAACCTCGGTCCAAAAAAACAGACATGGCTTCACAGCCAGCCAGACTTCAACAGATCATCACGAAACTCTAGAATTCATTCTTAAAAATTCTGAAGACATAGAATAATTTAATTTTTTGAAAATTTTTTGAAAGTACAAATAATAAAAACAAAAAGCTTAAAATTAAAATAAAATTACCTAATCTGAGCAACAAGATGAACCGTCAGTTGTCCAAACTCGAACAATCCCTGGCAACGGCGCCAAAAATATGGTGCACAAAATTGTGATCTCAACGGCGCTGAAAACTTGGTACGCACGATTGTAATCTCAACTCCTTTTCACAACTCTGCACAACTAACCAGCAAGTGCACTGGGTCCTCCAAGTAACAAACCTTACGTGAGTAAGGGTCGATCCTACGGAGATTGTCGGCTTGAAGCAAGCTATGGTCATCTTGTGAATCTCAGTCAGGCAGATTCAAATGATTATGAAGTTTTGAGAATTAAAACATATATAAAATATAAAATAAGATAGAGATACTTATGTAATTTATTGGTGAGAATTTCAAATAAGCGTGTGGAGATGCTTTACTCCTTCTGAATCTCTGCTTTTCTACTGTCTTCATTCAATCATTTATACTCCTTTCTATGGCAAGCTGTGTGTTAGGGGATCACCGTTGTCAATGGCTACCGTCCGTCCTCTCAGTGAAAATGGACCAAATGCGCTGTCACCGCACGACTAATCATCTGTCGGTTCTCACTCATGTTGGAATAGGATCCATTGATCCTTTTGTGTCTGTCACTACGCCCAACACTCGCGAGTTTGAAGCTCATCACAGTCATCCCTTCCCAGATCCTACTCAGAATACCACAGACAACATTTAGACTTTTCGGATCTCAGGAATGGCCGCCAATAATTCTAGCCTATACCATGAAGACTCTGATCGTGAACCAAAAGGCTAAGAAATATGCATTCAAGCTTGTTTTTATGTAGAACGGAAGTGGTTGTCAGGCACGCATTCATAGGTGAGAATGGTGATGAGTGTCACATAATCATCACATTCATCATGTTCTTGTGTGCGAATGAATATCTTAGAATAAGAATAAGCTTGAATTGAATAGAAAGACAATAGTACTTTGCATTAATTCACGAGGAACAGCAGAGCTCCACACCTTAATCTATGGGGTGTAGAAACTCCACCGTTGAAAATACATAAGTGAAAGGTCTAGGCATGGTCGTGCGATAAATCTCTAAAAGTAGTTTTTATACTAAACAAGTAACTAGGGTTTACAGAAAATAAGTAACTAAGTGCAGATAGTGCAGAAATCCACTTTCGGGGCCCACTTGGTGTGTGCTTGGGCTGAGCATTGAGCTTTACACATATAGGGACTTCTCTTGGAGTTAAACGCCAGGTTGCAGCCTATTTCTGGCGTTTAACTCTGGTTTGCAACCTGTTTCTGGCGTTTGACTTCAGAATAGGGCAGGAAGTTGGTGTTTGAATGCCGGTTTGTGTCCTCGAAACTAGGGCAAAGTATGGACTATTATATATTTCTGGAAATCCCTGGATGTCTACTTTCCAACGCAATTGAGAGAGTGCCAATTGGCTTTCTGTAGCTCCAGAAAATCCATTTCGAGTGCAGGGAGGTCAGAATCCAATAGCATCTGCAGTCCTTTTTCAGCCTCTGAATCAGATTTTTGCTCAGGTCCCTCAATTTCAGCCAGAAAATACCTGAAATCACAGAAAAATACATAAACTCATAGTAAATTCCAGAAATGTGATTTTTATTTAAAAACTAATAAAAATATAATAAAAATTGACTAAATCATACTAAAAACTACCAGAAAATAATGCCAAAAAGGGTATAAATTATCCACTCATGATGGTGCCATTGGAGTGAGAAAAGAGGTTTGAAAGGTTGAAGAAGAATACAAAGAGAGTAAGCAAACTTCAACACCAAACTTTGGACTTGATTGTCCCAATCAAGAAAAGGAAAAGAATGGTAAAGAAAACGAAATGAAAAGAGGAGGGAGAGTGTGGAAGTTCTTTTCGTGTATGAAGTTAGGGTTCGAAGTGTGAAGAAAGGTGGGAAAGTGAGTGGCTTTTATAGGGGTGAGAAGTGTAGTCTGGAGGGTGGGAAGTGAAAACAATTCAATGTTTTCCCACTTGGTGAATGGCGCCTAGCATGGGAAGAGGCGCCAATCCTTATCCTTTTTGGCTTCCTGCATGTGTTGAGTTCCAAAGTGCAAGTACACTTTGACTCATTGCTTGATGAGCCATTAATCATGTGGGGCCCTTCCTCTCTCCTGAAAATAGAATCCGAAAACCCTATTAGTGAAAAAGAACTTCTTTACATTTTCTCTATCAACACCTCTCTGTTTTTTGAGAATTTGTGACACTGTCAAAACTAATAGAATCCACCCTGACATATACAAGCTTCTTCTATTCCCATTTTCACTGAGAGACAAAGCCACACATTGGTTAGAAACCTTCCCTAAAGAGAGTATCACTAGCTGGGATAATTTGGTTAGCAAATTTCTAGCCAAATTCTATCCACCCCAAAGAGTCATCAAGTTAAAAACTGATGTGCAAACCTTCAGACAGCAAGAAGGAGAATCATTGTATAAAGCTTGGGAGAGGTACAAAGCTCTAATCAGAATGTGTCCAGAAGGAATGTTCAGTGAATGGGTGGAGTTGCAGAATTTCTATGAAGGCTTATCCTTACCTTCAAGGAAAGTTTTGGATTATTCCTCAGGAGGATCATTGCAAATGATGAAAATTGGTCAAGAGGCACATGATCTCATAGACATGGTGGCCAACAATGAGTACTTCTACACCTCTAAAAGGCAAGCAGCTCCAAAGAAAGGTGTATTTGAGCTTGAAAGAGTTGATACCATACTAGCTCAGAACAAACTCATGCATCAGCAGCTTCAACAACAAATTGAATCAATGTCAAATAGAATGGATGGATTGCAACTTGTAGCAGTGAGGACACTAACCAACCATCAGTGGTGTAGGGAAATCAGGAGGAAAATCATGAAGAGCAGCAACAAGAGCAAGTGCAGTACATGCACAATCAAGGTCCTGGACCAAATGACTTCCATGGAGATACTTACAACTCATCCTGGAGAAATCACCCCAATCTGAAATGGGGAGAGAACCAAAACCAGCAGCCTTGGCAAAGAAACTCAAACCAGAACAATTCTAAAAACACAAACCATCAAAACACTAACCAAAATTAATACAGAAAACTACAAAACAGTCAACCTCAACCTAACTACTATCCACCCAACAACCCATCCACTAACCAAAATAACTATCATCCACCCTTAACATCCCATAATCAACCATAACCACCCCAAGAATCTCAGAGGATCTCCAACTTGGAGATGATAATGGAAAAGATGATCAAGCACCAAGAATTGGCCAACAAAAATCATGAGGCTTTACTGCGGAATCTAGAGAGGCAAATTGGTCAAATATCAAAGCAAACAGTGGCTGAAAGAGCACCCAATGCATTACCAAGTGACACGATTCTCAACCCCAAGGAAGAATGCAAAGCCATCCAATTAAGGAGTGGAAGAACATTGGTAAATGACAAAGAAACTAACAAGAGGCCAGCTGAGAATGATAAGGCTAGCAGTAAGGAAGAAGTGACACTAAAAAACAAGCAAGACCAAGAGAAGCTCAAGGAGAAAGAGGAACAACCACAAGCTTCAAAAAAGGAAAAGCAAATCATGGAGGAGCAATCACAAGAACAAAGGAAAATGGTGAAGGCTCACACCCTTCCTCTGTCATATCCTCAAAGATTTCAGAAGGAGATCAATGATCAACAGTTCCCCAAATTTCTAGAAGTTTTTAAGAAGCTAGAGATCAACATTCCACTTGCTGAAGCTCTAGAACAAATGCCTCTATATGCAAAATTTCTCAAATAGCTCATCAATAAGAAAAGGAGCTGGAATGAGAAGGAGACATTGATCTTAACCCAGGAATGTAGTGCAATGATTCAGGAAGGCTTCCCACCAAAACTCAAAGACCCTGGGAGCTTCTACTTGCCTTGTACCATTGGTAACACAGTCATTGACAAGGCACTGTGTGATTTGGGCTCCAGTATCAATCTCATGCCTCTGTCTATGATAAGAAGGCTATCTATAGAAGAAGTGAAGCCTACACAGATGTCATTGGAGCTAATGGATAGAACTCTGGTAATTCCCAAGGGGGGGATTGAAAATCTCTTGGTCAGAGTAGGAAAATTCATATTCCCAGTAGACTTTGTAATCCTGGACTTAGGTGAAGAGGGGAATGACTCTATTATATTGGGAAGACCTTTTCTGGCCACAGCAAGGGGCCATCATTGATGTTGAACAAGGAGAAATGACTCTGAGGGTAAATGATGAGAAGATCACTCTGAATGTCTTCCGGAAAATACAGCACACTGTTAAAGAGAAAAGCTACATGAGGGTTAAAGAAGAAGATGTACATTGGAAACAAAAAGCCAAGGAGACACTCCTTAGCTCACCTGTGAAGTATGAGATCGACATTGGAAAAGAAAAAGAGGAAAAGGAACATGTGAAGGTTGAGAAGAGAAAGAAGGAATAGATTGAAGATTTGATCATTGGGAAGGAAGTTCCTGACATAAAACCTGATGTAAAGACAGAAGAGCCACCAAAAAAGGGAAAGAAGAGCAAGAAAAAGGTTCCAAAAGGGTGGAAGAACAAAAGGATACCAACTGAAGGGTTCTCAAAAGGAGACAGAGTAAGATTGATATACCAGCAGTTGGAGATAGATCCACAAACTGATGATTACTATATTGTCAATAAGATACTCTCACTAGAGCATATGGAGGTTGATCATCAGCGCACAGGAAGAAGGTTCACAGTGAGAGGAGACAAACTGAGGCACCACAATCATCAGCCACGCTAACAAGGGACCAATGTCAAGCTAGTGACAATAAAAGAGCACTCCATGGGAGGCAGCCCATGATTTAATATTCTTGCTTTTGTTTTAATTTCAATAATTGATGGTTCTTCTAGCATAAATTTGAGCTCTCATGAGTAGATTTGATAACTGCACACATCATTTTTGAAGCATATGCTTGATTCCTAAGTTTGGTGTGCCTAAAGGCACTCTAAAATAGCTTTTCATGTATAATTGATCATAGAACCATTTTGGGATATATACTCATTCATTTTGTTTAAGTATATAGCCAAACCTTAAGTTTGGTGTCTATGTATGGTATGAATTACAAGAAAATCGTTTTTACTCAAAGGCTCAAATTCATGAATAGAAAAACCATGCATTGCATCATTTTATGAGTTTATGGTAGCATGGTAGCAAATAAAATGTTCCTTATAATGAATATACCAACTATGACAGATATTCATTGGGTTTTATATGGATCATTTAGAAGAAAACAAGTTTGGTGTTCACCAAAATTTTGTTCAATTTCTAAGGGGCATGGTTGCTTATTCATAAATGAGGAACACATAGCAACATTTTCTTTTTATATATATATATATTACACCACCACCATATGAAATTTAAAGTTTGAGCTCACTATTGCCTTGATTCACGTGGATAGAAATGAAGGAGATTGGGAAAAAGACAAAAGAATGCATGCATATTCGGTTGTCACAAAAAGAGGAAAGCAAGTCACATGTGCATGCATGGGGAAGCACAACGCTGCAGGAACCAGCACCTAGAAGGCCGGACCATGTGCCCAATGGAGGAGCAATCCTTGTCTTTAACCATCTCCACATGCAGGCCGTCCATTTCATGGATCTTCAACAATAATTTGCTCAATCCTCACCCTTTATTACCACATAACTGAACCTATGCCTCCCTCCAACAATGCCTTCCTTTCTATAAAATGGCAGTAGCACTTCTCAAGATCACATATCATTGCTTTCTTCATACATTCATCCCAAACATGTTGCATCATCCTTCTCTCACCCAACGATATCACACAACACCTTAACTCCCATTCCTTCCATCTTAAACCATACCTAAACCAAATTTCATCCTTTATTCTCCCTTCTTTCCTTCATAATTCATGGCTTCATCAAGTTCCAGAAGAAGGAAAGGAAAGGAACCAAGTGTAGCCAAACCACCAACCTATGATACCAAGAGATTTAAGTCTCAATTTCATGAATCAAGGTATTATAGGCAAATGGAATCAAAGAAAGTCATTCCAGAGATGGGGTTCAGACTAAAAGATGGAGAATATCCCATCATGAGAAGAATAACCGTAGAGAGGAGATAGGAACTTCTATGTGAACCTCTCATAGACATAAGTGCAACCATGATAAGAGAATTCTATACAAATGTTGTGAGGTCAAGCAAGACTAGCCCTCCCTACAAGAGCTATGTTAGGGGGTTGAGGTAGATTTTAGCCCATCATCCATCATGAGAGTTTTGCAGATAAGAGTGATAACCTATGGAGAACCCAGCTTTGATGACAGAATGTAGGGTGATAATGATCCCAATGAGATACTAAGTGGTTTATGCCCTGAAGGCAAAGACTGAGAAAGGGAATCAGAAGGAAATCCAAGCTGCTTGAAGAAAATAGATCTCATACCTGAAGCCAAAGGTTGGTACGAGTGACGTTAGGATTTTTGCCAGTAAAAAATTTCATAAAAACAGTAGCGTTGTAGATATAGTCTCTAAACCGACAGAAATCCCTTCGTACAAACGTTTTGGTTGTCACAAGTAACAAACCCCTTTTAAAAATTGTTAACCGAGTATTCAAACCTCGGGTCGTCTTCTCAAGGAATTGCAGGGAAGTATGTTCTTATTATTGGTTATGAAGATTGTAAATTGGGGGTTTTGGAAGTAAGGTGGGAATATGTTATATGACAAGTAAAATAAAATAATAATAATAAAATCTCTTGGCAAGGTATAAGAAATTGGAAGTCCAGACTTAGTTATCCTTATCAATAACAATGAAAGTTGAATCTTAATTCCACTTAGTTAACCTTTACTAAAGCAAAGGAAAGTCAAGGGACAAATTGGTTTGATCTTCGAATCCTATTTATTTCCTAAGAAAAGCTTGGGATTATTGAAGTTCAACTCAATTGGCAAGATAACAATTAACAATTATGCTATTAAGTTGGATAATTCCTGAGTTACTGATTTCTTAACCAAGACCAAAAGGGGAAAAATAAATCTACTGGAATAAGAATGCCTTCAGATGGGAAGCAATAATCATGTAAATAAAAGAAAGCAATATTAAACTGAAATACCTCAAGTTGCATTAACAAAAGAACTTAAATCTGACATAGACATGCATGGAAAAATAAATAAAAGAACATTGAACCTGGATTGAGAGTCACTCCTAAAACTAAGAGAAGTCCTAAATCCTAATCCTAAGAGAGAGGAGAGAACCTCTCTCTCTAAAAACTATATCTACTCCTAAAATTGTGAATGTGAAAGCTTTCTTATGAATGGATGCAGTCCCCCACTTTATAGCCTCTAATTTGTGTTTTCTGGGCCGCAAACTGGGTCAAAAACAGTCCAGAATTCGCTGGTTTCGAGTTTTGCTACGCTGGTTTTTCGTCACTGCGACGCGGTCGCGTCACCTAGCGTTAGGGGAACTATAGCATATTATATATCATATCGAAGCTCCGGACGTTAGCTTTCCAACGCAACTGGAACCGCATCGTTTGGATCTCTGTAGCTAAAGTTATAGCCGTTTGAGTGCAGAGAGGTCAGGCTGGACAGCTTAGCAATTTCTCCAACTTCTTGCATTCCTTCCACTTTTGCATGCTTTCTTCCCATCCTCCAAGCCATTCCTACCTTATAATATCTGAAAACACTTAACACACATATCAAGGCATCTAATGGTAATAAGAGAGGATTAATAATAATCAAATATAAGATCAAAGAAGCATGTTTTCAATCAAAGCACATAATTAGGAAGGCAAATGTAAAACCATGCAAATAGTATAAATAAGTCGGTAAAGAGTAGATAAAAACCACTCAATTGAGCACAAGATAAACCATGAAATAGTGGTTTATCAACCTCCCCACACTTAAACACTAGCATGTCCTCATGCTAAGCTCAAGAGAATCTATAAAGAAATGAAGAGGAATGGTAGAATGCATGAAATGCAACCTATCTATATGAATGTTGCAAAAAATGTTTCTACCTACTTGGTTAAAAGTAAATAAGCTCTTCAAGACAAACATAAACCAGATTTCACTAATTCAAATCATACAATAAAAAGCAAGTAAACTTGTAAGAAGACAGCTCATGAAAGCAGGGAACATAGAATCAAGCATTGAACCCTCACTGGTAGTGTGTATCACTCTAATCTCTCAAGTGTATAGGGTTATTCAGTCTACTCTTCTCTAGTCATGCTTTCTAAACCTTGTTCTTCATCTAACCAATCAACAATATTTAATATACCAATGCAAACGTCATGAGGTCTTTTTCAAGGTTGTAATGGGGCCAAGGTAAGGGTAAAGGTATATATATGGCTAAGTGAGCTTTATAAATTGAATCTTTAATTAACCTAAGCTCTCACCTAATATACATATACTCTATATACTTTTTAAATTCATGCCTAGCTACCCATAATTCCCACTTTTGTATAATTCCCATACTCATGTACCAAATTTTCTTTAATTTTTATCACATGTGCATTGATCATTTATTAAACTTAATATTGGGGTAATTTTGTCCCCTTATTTACTTATTTATTGAGTATTTTTGGATTTTTCTCTTTTTTTTCTCTTTGTTTTTTTTCTTTCTTCTTTTTTTTTTATTTAGAGAAACAAACATAACTTATCAATGCACATGGATTTTCTATTATTTTTCTATTTTGATTTTTCATGAGTAGGTTCCCAAATTCCTGATATTCAAATAAATTAAAAACATGACACATTCCCTTATTAACCCAAGTTCCCACAATTTTCCCATACTTAGTTTGATGCACAATCTCTATCTTAAGCTAACCAAAGATTCAATTGGGATATTTAATTGTTTTTCTGCTTAAGGCTAGTGATGTGGTAAAATACAGAACAAATGGGGATTAAAAGGCTCAAAGTGGCAGACAATGGTGATTTAAAGGGTAGGCTCATTTGGGATAAGTGAGCTAAAATCAAACAATGGCCTCAATCATATGCAAGCATGTAAATATACTAAATATTGGACATATAGAGTGAAACAAAGTACAGATTACAATCATAGATAAAGAAACACACAGGAATAAAATATTTATGGTTAAATAATGTAACCATGTAAATAAGCTCAAAGTCTCACAGGTTGTGTGTTCTTTGGCTCAAAAATCATGTTCCAAATACAACTTCAAACAAGTTTAACACAAAAATTTTTAAAAAATTTTTATTTAAATTAGTGAAATTTTTTTTTTCAAAAATAGGATCTTAAAAAGAGATTTATTATTTTAACCAAGTAGTAACTAAATACACAAAATCAAATAAATATGCAATCAAATATACAGATGCAACAATGAACAAATAAAGAAAATAAGAATATTGGTGTTGAAAAGAAAGTACTAACCCACGGAGATCGGTATCGACCTCCCCACACTTAAAGGTTGCACCGTCCTCGGTGCATGCTAAGATGTACAAGTGGACGGGCTGTTCCAACTGTTGCTTTTCTCTAAGGATTGTGCAGATGGACTTGTCTGTCTCCCCATGTAAAATGTCTTCCGCTTCCCTTCCGGGTGGCCATCCTGAAAGAAAAAGGGAAGAAGAGTAACCCAGAAATAGAGATAAGAAAATAAAAGAAGTATGGGTGGGTTAATGCCAAATGATAAGGGTCTCATTTACATGGAAGCTTCAACATGTAAGTGAGAAAACAATAGAAGCCATGGCATACCAGTGGTGCAAAATTTGCAACCATGGGGAAAAAGGTGGGTAATGAAAGACAATGTAAATTCATGTCAATGCAAAAGGAATATTAGTAATATAAAAATTAGCATTGATTTAAATAATATTACCCAATCAGAATAAAACAAGTCATGAAGCACCAAGAAAATACCAGAAAATATGTAACAGTTGAATAAGAACATTTGGACACCAATAATAAATTTAGAAAAAAATAAAAATATGCAATGAATGAAAGTATGCAATTAAATAAAATGAAAGTGAAAAAGAATGAGAAGTAGAAAAAGAAAGTGAGAAAGGAGAGAAGGGAGAATTTAGGATTAGAAAAGAAAAGATAAGAAAATTGGCACTAATCTGGATAGGTTGTGCGACGCTGGCGACGCGATTGCGTGGGTGACGCGGTCGATGGTGTGCGATATGGTGGGTGACGCGGACGCGTGGGGCACGCGATCGCGTGACTCGATTTGTGCTAGTGGCGCGAGTGCAGCCTCGCGGTCGCACATCTCTCTGTTCGAAACTTGGTATTGCCAAAATCCAGGGTGACGCGGTCGCGTGGTTGATGCGATCGCGTGAGTGGCCATCATGGGGATATGACGCAGACGCGTGGGGCACGCATTCGCGTGGTGAGGCTTGGGCTTCCAGCACGATTTCAGCCCAACTCCAGCTCAACTTTTGGCCATACACCCTTTTTACGCCGATTTCAGGTCACGCGGCCGCGTGGGTGACGCGGTCGCGTGGGAGGCCATTATTCCCATATGACGCGGTCGCGTGGGGGGATTTGTGCCATTGGCACGCCTCCAGCGCTGCTCCTGCGTAACTTTCTGTTCAATTTATTATTCTCTCATCTCCTTGCGACGCGGACGCGTCGCTGATGCGATCGCGTCGCGTGCTCGCTTTTTTTTTTTTAATCTGAAAAGATGCAGAATGCAGTGTTAATATGAATGTGATACAAAACTCCAGGTTCAATAAAATAAAATGAAACTCAAAAACAAATAAAGCTAAATAAAAATGAAAAAGGAACAATCATACCATGGTGGGTTGTCTCCCATCTAGCACTTTTAGTTAAAGTCCTTAAGTTGGACATTTGATGATCTTCCTGTTATGGTGGCTTATGCTTGAACTCATCCAGGAATCTCCACCAGTGTTTGTGATTCCAGTAACCTCCGGGGTCCCAAACTAGGCATGTAAAACCCTTAAGAAGCTTCAAACAGATTCTTAGGCTCCTGGGATAACAGATGTCAGAGCAGATTCCAGGATCCCAAATCTTGCTTTTACACCCATCTCTGTTGGGATCTGTATTTTTCCAACTGGGTGATAAGTAATTTGAATTCTCACTGCAGCTACCAAACAGTTTCCTAGACCCATTCAGTTGAGCTTTACACCAACCTTTGCGTTTAAACTTAAAGCTTCCAACCATGATGAAACTTGTTGGACAACTCCAACCACTAACTATCTTCCTCTTACTCTCTATGCCACAAAGAGCTCTAATTTGACCATCCGTCTCCAGTAGCCCATATTCAAGTGGAATTAGAAAGCTAAGGGATATGAATTTTACCTACTTGAATGTTGTGAAGGATGATGGTAACTTAGGGGGAGGTATTTCTAATGAAATTGCAAGCTCCACTCCCTTGTGCTCTTCTCTGACAACTTCCACCTCCTTGTAAGCTTCTTCAATTTCAACCTCTTCCAAGTCTTCAACCAGGGTATGCCTTGGAGGTTGTACACCCTCCTCAACATCAAATGCAACCGTCTTAGAAGGAGGCTCTATGTCTTGACTTTCCCATGGAGGTTCAGCATCTCGCAAGTCTTTAACCACTTTTTCCTCTTTAATAATTACTGCTTTGTCCAGTAGTTTTAATATAAAATCGTACTCATCCTTGATGATTTGCTTTCCATGACAACTCCTTTTAATTGTTCTTTCATCTTCAAGGGTATTTACTACCTTCACCTTTAGGGCCTCCTCTAGCTCCTTATGAAGTATGGATTCGCAAAGATGATCCCTTCTCTCTTGTTCCATGTCAATAGCATCATTGGGATCATGTTGCTCTTGGATTGATGGATGTGGGTGCTCTTCCATGGATGGTGGTGATGGGATGGAGAGATCATTCTGTGGTTGAAAAGGAAGTGCACTAGAGCTTGAGGGTTGATTGTTGAAGGTATTTGGTGGTCTGATTTGGGCGACGAGAATTTGTATAGTAGAGTTTAGATTGGCAAGTGCTTTCTCCATGGAGGTTTGGGGTGGATCTATGTATGGTTCATTTGGTTCATAAGGTGGTTGGTATGGTAGATGTGGGTTAGGGTCATATGGAGGTGAATGGTGGAAAGGGGCTTGTGAGTATGGTGGTCCCAAGTTGTGTTGAGGAGGTTCATAGGCATATGATGGTGGTTGTTGATAGTCCATTGGAGGTGGTTGTTGCCATGATGGTTGATCAAGCCCTTGTGGCTCCTCCCATCTTTGATTGTTCCAACCTTGATGCCTGTTCTCATTGTAATTTCTTCTTCCTGCAACATAATTGTAACCAGACTCATAGCCAAAGGGGTGAGAGTTCATAGTAGCAAAATAAAAATTAAAAATGAAAATAAAAATAAATTTAAAAGGTTATTTAAATTTTGAATTTGAAAATTAAATTTTGAAATTTGAAATTTGAAATTTTGAAATTTGAATTTTTGAAATTTGAAATTTGAAATTTGATTTTTGAAATAAGATAAGATAAGATAAAAATTTTAAAAATAAAAATCTGAATTTTTTTTCGAAAAAAATTAATTAAAAATATTTTTGAATTTAATGAGGAAAGAGAAAAACAATAAAATGGCACCAAATTTCAAATTTTTAGATCAAAACAAAGAAAACAATTAAGAACAGCCTGAAGGTCAAGATGAACGTGAAGAACAACTTGAAGATCAAGATGAACACTAAGAACAAATTTTTGAAAAAAATTTTTTTAATAACTAAATAAAAACAAATAACCTCTTAATTTATGGAAAAGCAAAAATAAAAATAAAAATAAAAACAAATAAACAAGCAAAAATAAAAAAATATTTACAATAACCAATAATAAGGCACACGTTTGCAATTTCTCGGCAACGGCGCCATTTTGACGTTAGGATTTTTGCCAGTAAAGAATTTCATAAAAACAGTCGCGTTGTAGATATAGTCTCTAAACCGACAGAAATCCCTTCGTACAAACGTTTTGGTTGTCACAAGTAACAAACCCCTTTTAAAAATTGTTAACCGAGTATTCAAACCTCGGGTCATCTTCTCAAGGAATTGCAGGGAAGTATGTTCTTATTATTGGTTATGAAGATTGTAAATTGGGGGTTTTGGAAGTAAGGTGGGAATATGTTATATGACAAGTAAAATAAAATAATAATAATAAAATCTCTTGGCAAGGTATAAGAAATTGGAAATCCAGACTTAGTTATCCTTATCAATAACAATGAAAGTTGAATCTTAATTCCACTTAATTAACCTTTACTAAAGCAAAGGAAAGTCAAGGGACAAATTGGTTTGATCTTCGAATCCTATTTATTTCCTAAGAAAAGCTTGGGATTATTGAAGTTCAACTCAATTGGCAAGATAACAATTAACAATTATGCTATTAATTTGGATAATTCCTGAGTTACTGATTTCTTAACCAAGACCAAAAGGGGAAAAATAAATCTACTGGAATAAGAATGCCTTCAGATGGGAAGCAATAATCATGTAAATAAAAGAAAGCAATATTAAACTGAAATACCTCAAATTGCATTAACAAAAGAACTTAAATCTGACATAGACATGCATGGAAAAATAAATAAAAGAACATTGAACCTGGATTGAGAGTCACTCCTAAAACTAAGAGAAGTCCTAAATCCTAATCCTAAGAGAGAGGAGAGAACCTCTCTCTCTAAAAACTACATCTACTCCTAAAATTGTGAATGTGAAAGCCTCCTTAGGAATGGATATAGTCCCCCACTTTATAGCCTCTAATCTGTGTTTTCTGGGCCGCAAACTGGGTCAAAAACAGTCCAGAATTCGCTGGTTTCGAGTTTTGCCACGCAGGTTTTTTGTCACTGCGACGCGGCCGCATGGATCACGCGGTCGCATTGCCTAGCATCAGGGGAACTATAGCATATTATATATCAAATCGAAGCCCCGGACGTTAGCTTTCCAATGCAACTAGAACCGCGTCATTTTGACCTCTGTAGCTAAAGTTATAGCAGTTTGAGTGCAGAGAGGTCAGGCTGGACAGCTTAGCAATTTCTCCAACTTCTTGCATTCCTTCCACTTTTGCATGCTTTCTTCCCATCCTCCAAGCCATTCCTACCTTATAATATCTGAAAACACTTAACACACATATCAAGGCATCTAATGGTAATAAAAGAGGATTAATAATAATCAAATATAAGATCAAAGAAGCATGTTTTCAATCAAAGCACATAATTAGGAAGGCAAATGTAAAACCATGCAAATAGTATAAATAAGTCGGTAAAGAGTAGATAAAAACCACTCAATTGAGTACAAGATAAACCATGAAATAGTGGTTTATCAACGAGCTAGTGAGAAGATCTATACTCCCCATTGCAAATACATCTGAGGTCACAATACAAAGAGCAATTCTGACATATTGCATACTTAGGGGTGGAAAAATCAATATCCCATAGCTCATCGCAGATAGCATTCAAGAGATGGCTGAAAATACTGGCAAATCAAGCATGCTTGGCCACCCAAGCACCATTCTGAGGCTGTGTAATAGAGCGGGAGTACTCTTTGAGGATGCAGATATAGATCGGGTAACAGGAGGCAGAGGAATCACCAAGCAAAAAATGGATGGTGTCCCTGAACCCGAAGAGGATAGAAGAGCTCAAGGAAGAAGGAGGAGACCACAAGTGGAGGAGGAACAAGCTTCTGGTGCAATGGACTTAAGCCAAATGCAAAGAACCATTGAGGAAATGTCTCAACAATACATGAGAGCACAGGAGCAACAACAGGAGCAATACTTGAGGCAACAAGAGCAGTACTTGAAAGCCCAAGAGCAACAAGAGCATTGGCAGCAACAAATGATGGAGAAGCAAGAAAACTTCCAGCTCAAAATGTTGGATCAACAGAGAGAGTTTCAAGCAAAAATTCTTGAGGGGCAAAGGGAACAATCAGCAAACTTTCAAGAATCATTTAATAGATTATCCCTATGACAGGCCAAGTATGGGGAGTACACCCAAAATCTCTACCAATGGAAGAATATATATCATACAATTGGAGAGCATAGGAACTTGGACAGAATTGAGTATGATATAAAAACTCAAGCAAAGTTGGACTATGTGGTCCATAGCATGCCAGTATTGAACCAACAAATCAAGCCATTTAAGCAATGCCAAGAATTGGTAGACCATCAGAGAGCAAAAGCCAAGAATAATGTAGCACACATGCAACAAGGATTAAAGGATGCTGGGTTCTGGGGTCAAGTAGACCACATTTGGGATCGGAGGTGCCTTGTTGAAGAACCCCAAGAAACAAACAAGAAGAGGAAGAAGAAAGCGGAATCCAGCAAAGGAAAAGAGCACAACAATTAAGAGGTGGTGGAGTCCCTTTTATAGTTCTAATTAAATAAGGATGATGCATATTTGAAACATGATATGACTCTAAATGTTTTAAGTTCTGCATTTTCATATCTTGGTAGATTATTATTAGGATTTGCATTATGCCTGTTATCACTCATTTGCTAAATTATGTCTTGTCCTTTTTGCATCAATAAGAGAAAATGTTTGAAATAGAAAGTGATTGTCCAATGTTGTAGGAATTAGAATAAAGACTTGTGGTGGTAATTGCTTGATTGGATGATAAGCTCAATAATAAAAGCTGCAGAAGAGAGTATCTCTTGTAGTGTGAACTTAGTTACTGTTATAAAACCTTCAATTAATGAACATCCCTGGGGAATGAAGAAAAGTAAGAAAGAAAAAGAGAAGAAAAGCCATGGATTGGCAACAAGAAAGAAAGAAACAAATAATAAGGCTAGACACCAATAGCTTGGACCTTAGGACATATGCATGTGGTGTTTCTTGTACTAGGATATGCTTGGACAATTAGGTTCTGAGGAGTCTTTTAAAACTTGGTAACTTGGATTAACTAATCTGGGATTATCAACCGAATGTCCATTATCAAGAGCAACCTAGTTACAAGGCATTTAGTAACCCAAAGAGGTGCTGGGCATCAATGTTCCTAAGAAGAATTGTGAGCCAAGTGTCTGTAGTGAAGAAGTGTTGAGAAAAATTGAGCCAAAAGGCTACTGCAACACTTGACATTGAGCCACCATTGAGAAATATGCTTTCTAATAAAAAGAATGAAGGAAAAATCAAAAAGGGATCAATCAAAGAGCAGGGAATTATAACAGCAACTCTAGTGAATCTCCAAAGAAGCATTTCCTTTCTATCAACAAAGAATAATTGAGCTGCATTTTTGTCTGCATAAAATCCCATGGCTCAAATTCTATTATCTGCTAAATAAGGACTTATATACTTCTCTATTTCATTCCATTTCTTCTCATGTTTAGTGCTTGCTTGGGGACAAGCAAGGTTTAAGTTTGGTGTTGTGATGACAAGTGATGAGCGGATAATTTATACGCTTTTTGGCATTGTTTTTACATAGTTTTTAGTATGTTTTGGTTACTTTTTATTATATTTTTATTATTTTTTATGAAAAACTCACATTTCTGGACTTTACTATGAGATTTCATGTTTTTCTGTAATTTCAGGTATTTTCTGGCTGAAATTGAGGGACCTGAGTAAAAATCTGATTCAGAGGCTGAGAAAGGACTGCAGATGCTGTTGGATTCTGACCTCTCTGTACTCAAACGCGTTTTTCTGGAGCTACAGAAGTTCAATTGGCACGTTCTCAATTGGGAAGGAAAGCTAACATCTTGGGCTTTCCAGCAATATATAATAGTCCATACTTTTCCCGAGATATGATGCCCCAAACTGGCGTTCAACGCCAGCCAGAGACCCTTTTCTAGCGTAAAACGCCGGAACTGGCACCAGAACTGGAGTTAAACGCCCAAATTGGCATCCAAGCTGGCGTTTAACTCCAGAAAAGGCCTATGCACGTGTAAAGCTCAATGCTCAGCCCAAGCACACACCAAGTGTGCCCCGGAAGTAGATTTCTGCACTATCTGTACTTAGTTACTCAATTTCTGTAATCCTTAGTAACTAGTTTAGTATAAATACTAGTCTTTCCTATTGTATTGAGACTTTTTTATCAGCTTATGCCATTGTTCACATTTGGGAGGCTGGCCATTCGGCCATGCCTATACCTTTTTCTCTTATGTATTTTCTACGGTGGAGTTTCTACACCTCATAGATTAAGGTGCGGAGCTCTACTGTTCTTCATGAATTAATGCAAGTACTATTGTTTCTCTTTCAATTCACGCTTACTTCTTCTCCAAGATTTACTGTCGTACTTAATTCAGTTAAGTCAGAATGAAGGGATGACCCGTGACAATCACCCACTATCTTCGTTACTCGCTAAGCCAAGATCCGCGTGCCTAACAACCACAAGCGGTCTATATGATGTTCAACGTAGTCATTGGACGACAGCCGGAGTATAGTCTCTTGGGTCTCTGATCCACGGATTTGACTTGCCTCTCTTGACAACAGAGCATTCAAATCCATGAGATTAGAACCTTCGTGGAAGAGGCTAGAACCAATTGGCAACATTCCTGAGATCCGAAAAGTCTAAACCTTGTCTGTGATATTCTGATTAGGATCTGGGACAAGATGACTGTGACGAGCTTCAAACTCACGAATGTTGGGTGCAGTGACAGCGTGCAAAAGGGTAGAGAGATTCTATTCTGACACAAGTGAGAACCGACAGATGATTAGCCGTGCAGTAACTGTGCTTGGTATTTTTCATCTGAGACGAGAGATCCGACAGTTTATTAGCCGTACAGAAACCGTACCTGGACCATTTTCACTGAGAGGACGGATGGTAGCCATTGACAACGATGATCCACCAACATAAAGCTTACCATGGAAGGGAGCACGCATGATTGGATGAAGACAATAGGAAAGCAGAGGTTCAGAAGCAACAAAGCATCTCCAAACGCTTATCTGAAATTCCCACCAATGAATTACATAAGTATCTTTATTTTAATTTATGTTTTATTTATCTTTCAATTATCAAAACTCATAACCAATTGAATCCTCCTGACTAAGATTTATAGGATGACCATAGCTTGCTTCAAGCCGGCAATCTCCGTGGGATCGACCCTTACTCGCGTAAGGTTTTATTACTTAGACTACCCAGTGCACTTGCTGGTTAGTTGTACTGGAGTTATGAAAAGTGTGATCACAATTTCGTGCACCAACAAGTCATTTTATGCTAGTTTTACAAGCCTTTTTCATTAGTCTCATTAGGTTTTATGCACTTTCTTGCACAATAAGTAAGTAATTGGAGTGAATTTTCATGATTATCTTGAATCAATCAACCATAATTTATTTTACACAAAATCATAGAGTTTATGCTAGAATTAATTGATTTCATGAATAAAGCAAAGAACTTGTGAATTTGGTGATACTTTGATTATTTGTTTGGTTGCTTGTAGGTGAAGAAATGAAGAAAAGGGGGAGGCCAATCAAGGGAGCAACGTTCAAAGACTGAACTTGGAGTTCACTAATACAATGCATCAAAGAGGCAAGGGATAGCATTCAAAAAGTGAACTTGGCATTCACTTTATGAACTTTATCGCGGGTTTCAAGCCTTGGGGAGGAAGCTCAAGCCAAATGCACCAAAGAAGCAAAGGGTGGCGCTCAAACTTTGAACGCATCGTTCAATAAGTGAACACCCAAAGAAGACCATCATGCACCAAGGAAACAAGCCCACCAAGGCGTGTAACAAAGGGTAGCATTCAAAAAGTGAACGCCACGTTCACTTAGTGAACGTTTTCGAAGAGAGAGAGAGCCAAGGGAAACAATGCGCGCATCCAAGGCAGCACCCAACCAAGTGTAGCGCTCAAAATTTGAGCGCAGCGTTCAAATAGTGAACGCTAGAGGCAACAAGGCGCAACAAAGGCGCACCAAGGGAGAAGTGAATGCCAAGTTCACTTTCCAAATGGAGCGCTCCACTGGAGCATGCATCTCCAACCCAATTTTATTCAAGGTCAAAATTAAAAAGCCCACTCCAAGTTTTGAAGATTGAGAATAGAAAGTGTATAAATAGGAACAAATTTGATTAGAGAGAGGATCCTTTTGCTCATTTTTAGTTTTCTCACTTTTAATTTTCATTTGTTTTGAATTTGGAAATTGGGGATTGGATCTATTTTCTTCCTATTTGTTGTTTCTTCTGCAACTTTTACTTTTTGTTTTGGGTTTTGAACTAAGATTGGAGGACTCTACTGAATTCTTCATCTTAGGATCATCGTTTACTTTTCCTTTTTGGTTTTTCTAAGATTTGAAAGTTGGATCTAAATTTTCTTTTCTGTTTTCATTTTCATTTCTTCTGCAGTTTCTTTTCTGTGTTGTCAAGGGATTAATTGAGCTCTAGATCTGCTTTCTGTTCTCATTACTCCTCTTCAATTATCAATTTCTCTTAGGATTTCATAATTGAGTTAAGTTTTCCTGCTGTTTGTTTTTCCAAGCAATTTTCCAATTCTGTTTTGCTACTGAGATATAGATCTGAATTTCTGCATCTCAAAGTTCTCTAATTTACTTCAATTTACATTTTCTCGTTCAATTCTGAATCCCAGTACCTAAATCCTTTTACTCTTCAAGCAATTTAGATTTCCCAGCAATTTAGATTCAGCAATTTAAGTTTCTTGCACTTTAAGTTTCAGTCATTTACCTTTCTTACAATTTAAGTTTCAGCTCTTTTACTTTATTGCTCTTTAAGCTTCTGCAATTTACTTATTCTGCACTTTAAGATTCAACAAATTTTTTATTTTGCACTTTATTTTCTTAAAATTTTACTTCTGTTAATCAAGTTTCACTCAAATCATCAAATATTCGCTTAACTAAATTCATCATCTAACTAAAGTTGCTCAATCCATCAATCTCTGTGGGATCGACCTCACTCTTGTGAGTTATTACTACTTGATGTGACCCGGTACACTTACCGGTGAGTTTGTGTGGAATCGTTTTTCCCTCATCACTGGCTGTCTTTCCTATCCTTCCTCAGCCTTTGTGGATAAGGTGCCTTTGGCACATAAGGCTTTATGACTTGCTTTGGTGAGGATGGTGCAGGGGTCTCTTTTTCTTTCTTGGTTTCAGGTTCCTTTGCAGCTTCTTTTTCTTGGTTGCTTCAACTTGGGGATGCTTCTTCTACAACTTTTCCATTTCTCAGTGTGATGGCCTTACGTTTCCCTCTTGGATTGGCCATGGTATCACTAGAAAATGTATGTGTAGGCATTGTTATTTGTTTAGATAAGCTCCCTACTTGTGCTTCCAATTTTGAAATTGCTGCCCCTTGATTTCTTATGTTAGATCTGAACTCCTCTTGGTTTGCATCTATCTTTTTTTTAGCCTGTATTTGTCTCTCTAGAACAGTAGAAATAGTTCCTGTCAATTGTGCTGACAATTGTGCTATGGTAGCCTCCAATTTTGCAAAATTGCTGCTAGGTTCACATAGTTGTATGGTTGAGGATGTTGTGTCTTGATGGTGGTTGTTGTGTGTTCGCTCGGTGGAGTGATATGATGTATTTTGTGAGTTATGGTAGGGTGTATTTTGTGAGTTATGATAGGGTCTGTTGTTGCCTGATTGATGGATGGGGTTGTGGTTATTGTATTGGTTGGATTGGTATGGTTTGTGATCTTGGTTGTGGCTATGTTGGTTTCCCCACCCAAAATTTGGGTGGTTCTTCCAACCTGGATTATATGTCTTAGAGTTTGGATCATATGGTGGTCTAGAAGGATTATTCACATAATTTGTCTGCTCCCATTCGCATTCACCTTCTGGTGCATCTCCTTCTTGTGGTGGTGCTTGAGCTTGGATAGCTGAGACTTGGCTTGTCTCCATCTTCTTTGTTAGGGCTGCTAGTTGTACTGCAATCATCTTGTTCTATGCCAATAGGGCATCCATAGAATTGAGCTCCAGCACTCCTTTCTCTTGAGTTCTTTCTGAAGCAAAGAAGTACTCATTTTCAGCTACAGTCTCTATAACATCTATGGCTTCTTCAATGGTTTTCTTTTTGTTGAGTGAACCCCCTGAAGAGTGGTCTACAACTTTCTTTGCTTCATATGACAGCCCTTCATAGAAGATGTGTAGTTGAACCTATTCATTGAATATATCCGGAGGGCACTTCCTTGTCAAGTCTTTGAACCTCTTTCAGGCCTCATAAAGTGTTTTGCCATCTTGCTTTCTGAAGGTTTGCACCTCAGCTCTCAGTCTATTGACTCTCTGTGGAGGGTAGAATCTTGCTAGAAACTTATTCACAACCTCATCCCTAGTTGTTAAGCTTTCCATGGGAAATGCTTCCAACCATTTTGCTGCCTTATCTTTGAGAGAAAAGGGAAATAAAAGTAGTTTGTAGGTGTCAGGGTGCACACCATTTGACTTTACAGTGTCACAAATCTCAAGAATGTAGTGAGATGTTGGTTGGGGTCCTCTTGGGCATTCCCTCTAAATGAGCAATTATTCTGGACAAGTGTGATGAGCTGAGGCTTCAACTCAAAGTTGTTAGCATGGATTGCTGGCTTTAGAATGCTACTGCCACAGTTTCCTAGATTTGGGTTGATGTAGGAGCCTAAGACTCTCCTCTCCTGCCCAATATGATTGCCAACATTTACTCCAACATGGTTTTGTACCTCTTCCTCCATAATAACTCCCAGATCTTCCTCCACTACTTCCTTTCCAACTATTCCTTTGCCTCTTTCTTCCCTCTTTAATCTAAGGAAGATCATCTCAGGTTCACTATCAAAAGAGGATGAAGTTTCTCCTCTCCTACCTGTCATACATTTAACAAACAGCAGGTAGAGGACAAGTGAAAGAATCACTCCTTGTTAAGACTAGTGGTTAGTTTGGTTGGTGCAATTAATCAAACAGTTAATAAAGCAGTAAAAAAAAGAATGGAAATATGAACAATTAAACAGCTAAAATGATCCACTAAAAGAAAAAGAAAGACTAAGAAAACTAAAGAACTGTAGTTAAAGGAATTAACAAGGTAATTAAAAGTGCTTAATCTAGCTACCCATCAATTTAATCATTGTCAAATTCAGACCAATCCCCGGCATCGGGGCCATAAAACTTGATGACCGGAATTCACTCCCCATATAAAACTAATGAATCTGTTTTTTTGGCAAGCGCACCAAAAATATCATCCAGTAATAATCCACTAGGAGTGGGATGATATCCACAGAGATTAGTATATTTGAGAAATTTTAATCAATGGGTGAATTAGTCAAGCTGAGCAATATAGAGTGTGATTGTAGAATTGTAAATGAGCAGGAATGTAAATGACTCAAAAGTAAAGAGAAGCAGTAAAGTGCAGAAAAGGAAATGGCAAGAATGTAAAGTGCAGAAACATGAATGACTTAATTGTAAATGGGAATGGGGAATAACAGAATGTAAAGAAAGCTATAAAGAATGTGGAAGATAAGAATAGGGGAAATTCATAAAGATCAGGAGATGTTGTTCTCTTTGGATTAAATCCAGCTCGTCTCATCTTCAATCATGCAATTCATTAACCTCTTGGCAATCATGATTGATTAAACCCCAATCCCTTGGTGATTAAATCTCTCAGATCTTGATCAATAGCCAATTCCTTGGTCTAATTGCTCATGAAGAGAGATATGCTTGGTCCCTGATTATACCACACATCCTCATAGATCCAAGTAGAGGGTGGATTATATGTCACCATATCCAATCACCAAAACCCAGATTCTACTCAAGTGTGAGAAGGAATTTCTAGCATGGTTTCATGTTTCCTTTTCCAAGGTTCCCATGAAACCCATTTCGCATTCAACCTCTTTCCCAAGATGATTGAACACTAACATTAAAACGAAATTCCTTCTAGCAAATCAAAGAGAAGATGAAGAGAAGAAGAAATTCACTATCATTAATCCATCAAGTACAATAGAGCTCCCTCTCTCAATGAGAGAGAATTAGCTACTCATAGCTTAAGATAAAAGTACAAGTGATGGAAGAAGATGATGTGAAAAGTAAATCTCACTATACTTCAACAAAAATACTACTCAACAATCCCTTCTCAGTACTTTAAGGGGTTATTTATACTACTCCTAGCACTAGAATTAAGAAAATACAAAAGAGAACAGTAAAATTACAGCTGGAGGGAAAGAGAACTCCAAAAACGTGACTCTCCAGGCTTGGCGTGTGGCTGGCACTTGAGTGGCATGCCATGCCTAAGCACTAAGTTTGGCTTAGTGCATGGTGCACGAATTGTGAATCACACTTTTCACAACGCGTACCACTAACCAGCAAGTGCACTGGGTCGTCCAAGTAATACCTTACGTGAGTAAGGGTCGAATCCCACGGAGATTGTTGGTTTGAAGCAATCTATGGTTATCTTGTAAATCTTAGTCAGGAAGTCAATTATGTTTATCAGTTGAATTGTGAATAACTGAGAGAGCATAAATTAAAGGTTACTTGTTATGCAGTAATGGAGAATATGTTGGAGTTTTGGAGATGCTTTATCTTCTGAATCTCTGCTTTCCTCTGTCTTCGGATTCACGCACGCACATCCTCCTATGGCAAGCTGTGTGTTGGTGGATCACCGTTGTCAATGGCTACCTTCCGTCCTCCCAGTGAAAACTACGCTCACGCGCTCTGTCACAGCACGGCTAATCACCGGTTGGTTCTCGATCCGGTTGGAATAGGATTTACTATCCTTTTGCGTCTGTCACTAACGCCCAGCCTTCAAGAGTTTGAAGCTCGTCACAGTCATTCAATCCTTGAATCCTACTCGGAATACCACAGACAAGGTTTAGACTTTCCGGATTCTCATGAATGCTGCCATCAGTTCTAGCTTATACCACGAAGATTCTGATTAAGGAATCTAAGAGATACTCATTCAATCGTATATAGAACGGAGGTGGTTGTCAGGCACACGTTCATGAATTGAGGAAGGTGATGAGTGTCACAGCTCATCACCTCCATCACAGTTAAGCGCGAATGAACATCTTAGATAGGAACAAGCGTGTTTGAATGGAAAACAGAAATACTTGCATTAATTCATTGAGACACAACAGAGCTCCTCACCCCCAACAATGGGGTTTAGAGACTCATGCCATCAGAGAATACAAAGTTTAGATCTGAAATGTCATGAGATACAGAATAAGTCTCTAAAAGTTGTTTAAATACTAAACTAGTAGCCTAGGGTTACAAAATATGAGTGGACTATGATGGATGATGCAGAGATCCACTTCTGGGGCCCACTTGGTGTGTGCTGGGGCTGAGACTTTAAGCAATTCACGTGCGGAGGCCATTTGTGGAGTTGAACGCCAGTTTTTATGCCAGTTTGGGCGTTCAACTCCAGTTTTTTATCCTTTTCTGGCGCTGGACGCCAGAATTGGGCAGGGAACTGGCGTTGAACGCCAGTTTACGTCGTCTATCCTTGTGCAAAGTATAAACTATTATATATTTCTGGAAAGCCCTGGATGTCTACTTTCCAACGCAATTGGAAGCATGCCATTTCGAGTTCTGTAGCTCCAGAAAATCCACTTTGAGTGCAGGGAGGTCAGAATCCAACAGCATCAGCAGTCCTTTTTCAGCCTGAATCAGATTTTTGCTCAGCTCCTTCAATTTCAGCCAGAAAAATACCTGAAATTACAGAAAAACACACAACTCATAGTAAAGTCCAGAAATATGAATTTTTCCTAAAAACTACTAGAAATAGACTAAAAACTAACTAAAACATACTCTAAACTATATGAAATTATCCCCAAAAAGCGTATAAAATATCCGCTCATCACAACACCAAACTTAAACTGTTGCTTGTCCTCAAGCAACTAGACAAATAAAATAGAAGACTAATAGGTTGAGAAGCAATAATATCTCAGAGTTTTTGATTGAAGCTCAGATCCTAATTAGATGAGCGGGACTAGTAGCTTTTTGCTTCTGAACAGTTTTGGCATCTCACTTTATCCATTGAAGCTCAGAGTGATTGGCATCTATAGGAACTCAGAATTCAGATAGTGTTATTGATTCTCTTAGTTCAGTGTGATGATTCTTGAACACAGCTTCTTTACGAGTCTTGGCCGTGGCCCTAAGCACTTTGTTTTCCAGTATTACTACCGGATACATAAATGCCACAGACACATAACTGGGTGAACCTTTTCAGATTGTGACTCAGCTTTGCTAAAGTCCCCAATTAGAGGTGTCCATAGTTCTTAAGCACACTCTTCTTTTTGCTTTGGACCTTGACTTTAACCGCTCAGTCTCAAGTTTTCACTTGACACCTGCACGCCACAAGCACATGGTTAGGGACAGCTTGGTTTAGCCGCTTAGACCAGGATTTTAGTCCTTTAGGTCCTCCTATCCACTGATGCTCAAAGCCTTGGGATCCTTTTTATTTGCCCTTGCCTTTTGGTTTTAAGGGTTATTGGATTTTTTTTTTCTGCAAGCTTTGTTCTTTGCTGCTTTTTCTTGCTTCAAGAATCATTTTTATGATTTTTCAGATTATCAATAACATGTCTCATGTTCATCATTCTTTCAAGAGCCAACATATTTAACAGTCTTAAATAAAAAATTCAAAAGACATATGCACTGTTCAAGCATTCATTCAGAAGACAGAAAGCATTGCCACCACATTTAACCAATTAGAATTTATTTTATTTAAACTCGAAATTTTATTGCTTCTTATTCAAAAGATCTACTATTTTATTCATGTTTAATGATGATGAGAAAAATAAACTATAGCTTAATTGGAGATAAAATCAAATAGATACTAATTACTATTATATGACTTCTAAGGTAGACTTTTTATAAGGACACTGTCACAGAGTTAAGGCAGAAATTGGAAATTAACAACCTTTATTCTGGGGGTATTGGGATTCCTCTGATCCTTGGGAGGCTTGGTATTACAGAAGACTTTTGGCGCTTCAGTTCCCTTAAGTCACGTCCCTGCTCCTCTTGTTCTTTAAGCATATGGGTCAGCATTTGACTGTGTTCCTTCTGTTGTTTTATTATCTGCTCCATAGCTTCCTGTATCTTGGTGACAGACGTCTCAAGATATTCCCAATATTCCGCTTGAGGAATCTCTGGGAGGAATTCCTGTGCTCTCTTCTTGATAAGATCCTCCTGTGCTTGTTGTCTCTCCATTGATGCTTTGGTGATTGACTTTTCAATTAGGATATATTCAGTTATTCCCATCTTGACTCCAGCGTCCTTGCAGAGCAGAGAGATCACGCTTAGATAAGCCAACCTGGCCTCTTTTGAATTTTTGTTAGCAATCTTATAGAGCTCAGTTGAAATCAGCTGATGAACCTCCACTTCCTTTCCCATCATGATGCAATGAATCATCACTGCTCTTTTAACTGTGATTTCAGAACGGTTGCTAGTGGGCAACAGAGAACGCCCAATGAAGTCCAGCCATCCTCTGGCAGCTGGCTTGAGATCCTCTCTCTTGAGTTGATTTGGGACGCCCTTTGTGTTGGTGATCCACCTGGCTCCAGGGGTACATATGTCCTCTAGAATCTTATCCAGGCCAATGTCTGCTCTCATCATCCTCCTGTTGAAGGAGTCTGGATCATCCTTTAGCTGAGGTAGCTTTAATATCTCTCTGATCTTGTCAAGGGTGGTATGAACAATCTTTCCCCTGACCATGGTCCGAAATTCGTAGCAGGCTGTTCCAGATAGTCTTTGCTTGTCAGTCTGCCACATATTAGCATAGAACTCCTGGACCATGTTCCTTCCTACTTTCGTTTCAGGATTAGCTAGGACTTCCCAGTTCCTGATTCGAATTTGCTCCTGGATCTCCGGATATTCATCTTCTTTCAGATCGAATCTAACTTCCGGGATCACTGATCTCAGACCCATTACTTTAAGATAATGGTCTGAATGTTCTTTAGATAAGAACTTCCCTTGATTCCAAAGTGGTTTTGGAACGCTCTCTTTCTTGCCTCTTGGAGTGGATTGTTTTCCTTTGAGAGCCATAATCTTAGTAGTGATCTCGGATAAACACACCAAACTTAGAGGTTTGCTTGTCCTCAAGCAAAAGAAAAGAAAGGAGAGGGATAGACGGAGATTGAGTAGCACTTGTTGATGAAGGAGGGGGGGCCGAACCCAATTTAAAGGGGTGGGGGGTGGGTTTTCGAAAAATTGAAAGAGATAAGATAAAAAGATTGAGTTGAAAAAGATAAGATAGAAGATAGAGTTTAATTTTGAAAAGATATGATAGATTTTTGAAAAAGATAACTCTGAATTTTGAAAAAGATAATATGGATATTTGAAAAAGATATGGATTAGTTGAAAAGATTTTTGAGTGAAAAAGATAGATTTGTTTTCAGAAAAGATTTTGAAAAGAGTTGGATTGAATTTGGAAAGATGGATTTTTAGAAATTAAGGATTTTAGAAATCAGGGTTCTTGATATGTTCATGTAAAAATCATGCATTGAAGCATAAAAATTGAAATTAAAAAGGAAATACGTGTGGGATTACTGGATTTGGTTCCTCCCTGTCCTCCTGGCGTTTGAACGCCCAAACACTGTCTGTTTTGGGCGTTCAGCGCCCAAATGCTGATCTCCTGGGCGTTCAGCGCCCAGTTGCTGCCATTCCTGGCGTTCAACGCCCAGTGGGTGGCCATTTCTGGCGTTGAACACCCAATTGCTGCCATTACTGGCGTTCAGCGCCCAGTGGATGCCCATTTTGGGCGCTGAACGCCCAAAATGCCCCTTTACTGGCGTTTTCTTGCCATTGAGCTTCCAATCTCTGTTTTGTGTGCAAATTCCTTCTGTAACCCTGTAAACTTATGCAATTGATCCTTTACCTTAGTGTCAGTAAACTTTATATAAACAAATAAAAAAGAAAAATAGGGCAAAATGCTTAGAGGATTAATGCCCCATGGCTGGGTTGCCTCCCAGCAAGCGCTTCTTTATTGTCTTTAGCTGGACCTTGCTGAGCTTTTAATCTAGCTTCAGCCTTGAGCAGTCTTGCTCAATGTTGCCTTCAAGATAATGCTTGATTCTCTGTCCATTGACAACGAACTTCTTATCATAATCAATATCTTGAAGCTCCACATAACCATATGGTGACACACTTGTAATCACGTATGGTCCCCTCCACCGGGATTTCAGTTTCCCGGGGAATAGCCTGAGTCTAGAGTTAAACAACAGGACCTTCTGTCCTGGTTCAAAGATTCTAGATGACAGCTTTCTGTCATGCCATTTTTTTTATTTTTCTTTATAAAGGTTGGCATTTTCGAAAGCTGTGAATCTGAATTCCTCTAGCTCATTTAGCTGGAGCAATCGTTTTTCTCCTGCTAATTTGGCATCAAGGTTTAGGAATCTGGTTGCCCAGTAGGCCTTATGTTCCAGTTCCACGGGCAAGTGGCATGCCTTACCATACACGAGTTGGTATGGAGAGGTCCCTATAGGGGTCTTGAATGCTGTTCTGTAAGCCCACAGAGCATCATCCAAGCTCCTTGCCCAATCCTTTCTACGAGTATTTACTGTCCGTTCCAGGATTCTCTTTAATTCTCTGTTAGAGACTTCAGCTTGCCCATTGGTTTGTGGATGATATGGTGTGGCCACTTTGTGGCGAATTCCATACCGAACCATGGCAGAGTAAAGCTGTTTATTGCAGAAGTGAGTGCCCCCATCACTGATTAACACTCTAGGGACACCAAACCTGCTAAAGATATGTTTCTGGAGGAACTTCAGCACTGTTTTAGTATCATTGGTGGGTGTGGCAATAGCCTCAACCCATTTTGATACATAGTCAACTGCCACTAGAATATAAGTGTTTGAATATGATGGTGGAAAAGGTCCCATGAAGTCAATTCCCCATACGTCAAACAACTCAATTTCCAAGATTCCTTGTTGAGGCATGGCGTAACCATGAGGCAGATTACCAGCTCTTTGGCAGCTGTCACAATTACGTACAAACTCTCGGGAATCTTTATAGAGTGTGGGCCAATAGAAGCCACATTGGAGGACCTTGGTGGCTGTTCGCTCACCTCCGAAATGGCCTCCATATTGAGATCCGTGGCAATGCCATAGGATTCTCTGTGCTTCCTCTCTGGGGACACACCTACGGATAATTCCGTCTGCACATCTCTTAAAGAGATAGGGCTCATCCCACAAGTAGTACTTTGCATCAGTAATTAGTTTCTTTTTTTGTATTCTATTGTACTCCTTGGTATGAACCTTGCAGCTTTATAGTTTGCAATATCGGCAAACCATGGTGCTTCCTGAATGGCAAATAGATGCTCATCAGGGAACGTCTCAGAGATCTCAAGGAAGGGGAGGGACGTCCCTTCCACTGGCTCTATCCGGGACAGATGATCAGCTACTTGGTTCTCTGTCCCTTTTCTGTCTTTTATTTCTATATCAAACTCTTGCAGAAGCAATACCCATCTGATGAGCCTGGGTTTTGAATCCTGCTTTGTGAGTAGATACTTAAGAGCAGCATGGTCAGTGTACACAATCACCTTTGATCCTATTAAGTAGGATCTGAACTTGTCAATGGCGTAAACCACTGCAAGTAATTCCTTTTCTGTGGTTGTGTAATTTTTCTGGGCATCATTTAAAACGCGACTGGCATAATAAATGACATGCAGAAGCTTGTCATGCCTCTGTCCCAATACTGCACCAATGGCATGATCACTGGCATCACACATTAGCTCAAATGGTAATGTCCAGTCTGGTGCAGAAATGACTGGTGCTGTGACCAGCTTAGCTTTTAGCGTTTCAAACGCCTGCAGACATGCTGTGTCAAACATAAATGGCGTGTCAGCAGCTAGCAGGTTGCTTAGAGGTTTTGCGATTTTTGAAAAATCCTTTATAAACCTCCTATAGAATCCTGCATGCCCCAGAAAGCTTCTGATTGCCTTAACATTGGCAGGTGGTGGTAATTTTTCAATTACCTCTATTTTTGCTTGATCCACCTCTATTCCCTTGTTTGAGATTTTATGCCCAAGAACAATTCCTTCAGTCACCATGCAGTGACACTTTTCCCAGTTTAAAACTAGGATGGTTTCTTGGCATCTTTTCAGAACAAGTTTTAGGTGATCAAGACAGGAGCTGAATGAGTCTCCATATACTGAGAAGTCATCCATGAAGACTTCCAGAAATTTTTCCACCATATCAGAGAAAATAGAGAGCATGCATCTCTGGAAGGTTGCAGGTGCATTGCATAGCCCAAAGGGCATCCTTCTATAAGCAAACACTCCGGATGGACATGTGAATGCTGTTTTCTCTTGATCCTGGGGATCTACTGCAATCTGGTTATAGCCTGAGTAGCCATCCAAAAAGCAGTAATAATCATGACCTGCTAGTCTCTCTAGCATCTGGTCTATGAATGGTAAAGGAAAATGATCCTTTCTGGTGGCTGTATTGAGCCTTCTGTAGTCAATACACATGCGCCACCCTGTAACTGTTCTTGTAGGAACCAGTTCATTTTTTTCATTATGAATCACTGTCATGCCTCCCTTTTTTGGGACGACTTGAACAGGGCTCACCCAGGGGCTATCAGAAATGGGATAAATAATCCCAGCCTCTAGTAATTTGGTGACCTCTTTCTGCACCACTTCCTTCATGGCTGGATTTAGCCGCCTCTGTGGTTGAACCACTGGTTTGGCATTATCCTCCAATAGGATTTTGTGCATGCATCTAGCTGGGCTTATGCCCTTAAGGTCACCTATGGACCACCCAAGAGCTGTCTTGTGTGTCCTTAGCACTTGAATAAGTGCTTCCTCTTCCTGTGAATTTAAAGCAGAGCTTATGATCACTGGAAAAGTGTCACCTTCTCCTAGAAATGCATATTTCAAGGATGGTGGCAGTGGCTTGAGCTCTGGTTTAGGAGGTTTTTCCTCTTTTAGAAGAAAGTTCAGAGGCTCTTTCATGTCCCCTGAATCCTCCAAATCAGGCTGAACATCTTTAAAGATGTCTTCCAACTCTGATTCGAGACTCTCAGCCATGTTGATCTCTTCTACCAAAGAGTCAATGAGATCAACTTTCATGCAGTCTGTTGATGTGTCTGGATGCTGCATGGCTTTGACAGCGTTCAACTTAAACTCATCATCATTGACTCTCAGGGTTATTTCCCCCTGTTGGACGTCAATGAGGGATCGTCCAGTTGCTAGGAAGGGTCTTCCTAGAATGAGAGTAGCACTCTTGTGCTCCTCCATTTCCAGCACAATAAAGTCAGTGGGAAAGGCAAATGGCCCAACTCTTCTCCAAGATGATTGAACACTACGCATGAAGAATGAAATTCCTTCAAGCAAATCAAAGAGAAGATGAAGAGAAGAAGAAATTAACTATCATTAATCCATTAAGTACAACAGAGCTCCCTCTCTCAATGAGAGGGAATTTAACTACTCATAGCTCAGAGAAAAGTACAAGAGATGGAAGAGAATGATAAAGTGAAAAGTAAATCTAACTACAACTAATAGCTCAACTTCTTCCCTCCCATCTTAGTACTTTCAGGGGTTATTTATACTACTCCTATTACTAGAATAAAGAAAAATACAAAAGAGAAAAGAAAAATACAATTTGGAGGGAAAAGAAACTTAATAATTATGACCTTCCAGGCTGGCGTTTGGCTGGCATTCAGATGGCGTGCCACACTTAGCCTCTAATTTGGCTTGGCGCGCCACGCCAAGCTTTTCAAGTGGCATGCCCTATGTGTTGATGTCCTTGGTGTGCCATGCCTTCGAGCCCAAGTGGCACGCCCAGGCTTTTCCTTCTATCTCCCTTCTCTGGAAAGTTGAACTAGTGTGGCACGCCCAGGGTCTGGCATGCCATGCCCATTGTGGGTGCTTGATCTTCCTCTCTGGCCAATTGAACTAGCGTGGCACACCCAGGGTCTGGCGTGCCACGCCCATTGTTCTTCTTTGATCCAGTAGCTGGCGTGCTATGCCTGGGTCCTCAAGTGGCATGCCTAAGTGAGAATATGGAGCTGGCGTGCCACGCCTTCGACACCAAGTGGCATGCCCAGCCCTTGCTTTGGCCCCTTTTATCATTGGCATGCCATGCTTGGATGCTCAAGTGGCACGCCTAAGTGAGGATGAGAGCTTGGAGTGCCACGCCTTCGACACCAAGTGGCACACCCAGCTTTGCTTTGGTCTCCTTGAGTGTTGGCGTGCCACGCCTGGGTCTTCAAGTGGCACCACAATGGAGAGCTGGCGTGTCACGCCTTCGACATTAAGTGGCTCGCTCAGCCCTTTTCTCTTTCAACCTCTTCTCTTGGAAACTTGTACTAGTGTGCCACTCCTTGATGCTCAAGTGGCACGCCCACTTTAATGTGGTTCTTTCCAGCTTGGCGTGCCATGCCTAGCTCTTCAAGTGGCACGCCAAAGTGATGATTTAAAGATGGCGTGCCACGCCTTCGATACCAAGTGGCATGCCCAGTCTTTTGGGTCTTCAATATTGCTCTCTGGAATCTTGTACTGGCGTGCCACGCCTTTGTGCTCAAGTGGTACACCCCTTTAGTGTGATTCTTTTTAGCTTGGTGTGCTACGCCTGGCTCTTCAAGTGGCATGCCAAAGTGACAATTTGAAGCTGGCGTGCCACGCCTTTGACACCGAGTGGCACGCCCAAGTGATGATCCCCTCTAGATGGATGAACTGGCTTTGCCACGCCCCATGGTTCAAGTGGCACGCCCATAGTATGTGACGGGTTAGGCGTGCCACGCCCAGCATGGCGTGCCACGCCCCTCTAGTGGCCTTCAACATTGCTCTCTGGAAAATTACAATTGCGTGCCACGCCCAGCTTCTGGTGTGCCACGCCCTTACAATTTCTTCAATCATGCTCCTCTGGAAATCATAACTGGCGTGCCACGCCCAGTTCCTGGCATGCCACGCCCATATAGAGAGCTTGAGGATCCTTTCTGGAATTTATTACTGGCGTGCCACGCCCAGCTCTTGGCGTGCCACGCCAGTGCAATTTTGTTGCATTTATTCCACGTGGCACGCCAGTTTCACACGCCCGGCCTTGTTTTTTTGTTTTCTTCCCTTTTTGATGTCTTTTTCACCTAAAATTCAGCACAAACCCAATTCAAAGCAATGTACCATAATATTCATCAAATAGTACATGAATTACAATGATCAAATGAGATTATGCTCTTTTATGGTCCCTTCTATGCAAGAAAAAAGGGTAGATAATGTAAGTCATCACAACACCAACCTTAAGTTTTGCTTGTCCCAAGCAAATCAACGTGAGTAGTTCTTAAAAGGATACTTGAACTTGAATGGATGTACAACATTACTAAGGATAGGACTAAGTATTTAACACATGAATATTTTTGTTTCAATGTCACAAAGAACCCCTAGATCTTTGAGGGTTCTTCCAAGTATAAGCTTCAGGGGTCCTTTTTTTTATTGTCACCTTGAAGTAGCAAGATTTATTTCATTCTCTTTTGGTTGTCCTGTCCTTTTCACTTTTTATTTTTCATTGACCGCGACTTTGAGTGTTTTGTCTCAAGACAACCCTTTAGTTAGGCTTTCAATTAGCACTCCCAAGCCAGTTGGCTTTAGGGTACTAGGTGTTAAAACACCCCTAAGAATTTACTTGCCCAGGTCTCTTCTTGACACATCTTTACCACAAGCATCTTCTAGGTTCTCTAACTCTTTTGAGCTATTTAATGTTTCTTTCCATCCTAGTAGTTGATGCTCAGAGCCTTGGGTCTTTATTGCTTACTACTTCTTGGTTCTATAGATATTCAAGGAACACCCTTTAGCATCTACTTATCATACCTTCTAAGCCTAGTCATTTTTTTCATGACTCATTTTCTTTCCAGTTCATTCAAGGTTCTACACTTAGTTCCTTATCTCTTTATTTTTTTGAACAGTCAAACTTGGTCTTAGTCTCTTTCGCTCTTGTTTTTGTAACAACTCAATGACTCTTATGGAAATAAACTAATCTTTTATTGATGTAGATGAACTTGAACTAACATTACATTTTCTTTCTTATAATTCAAAGGACTCATAAAAGACTTCAGGTAAGAAAAAAAACTAAGCATTAAACATAAACTATCCTAGCATTGCAACTTATTCTCAAACAGAAACTAAAACATAAAGAAACTAAACAGAAATCCAGAAATTTGAGAGTGTCAACCATGGAACTCAACAACCTTGAACAGCTTAAGTTCATTTGCCCCTTTCCTTCGTCTCTCTTTTTGGAAGGGGAGGAGTCATCATCATCCTTTTTGGAGGATCCCTTTTGTGCCTTTGTGTCTTTGGGCTTCCAGAATCCTAGCCTCCTCATGTAATTTCTTTCACCCTCCTTGTGCTTGGCCAGAATTTCTTCTTGTCTTGCACTTAATTCCTCCATTCCTTGCATGGATATTGGGTATCCAGGGTTTAAGGCAACCACAGCATTACACAAGTGATTCAGCTTCGCTTGTGTGTTGATATCATATTACCTCCTTGAGATAGTTCTGGCATCATAAAGATTCCTGAACTTAGCAAGGTTCCTCTGCTGCCATTTATTCTGCTCCACTATCTTGTTGAGTGCACTTTACATCTCTCCCCAGTTGAACTGTTCTTGCTGCTCCTTCCTCATGTGCTCCAAGCTCCCTTGGAGTTGTTGTATGTTCTGATTCACTTGGTTCCATTGTTGTTGTTGATTATCCTTGAGTTGGTTGACATCCTCTCTCAGATGGTGTATGTCTCCCTTCATTTGGTGTATGTCTCTTTGCATTTGCTCCCAGTTGAAACCTTCAGAAAATTGTTGATATTATTGGTATGGTGGTAGTTGAAGTGCTAGATGACGTGGTTGCTCTTCTTCTTGTTGTGGCTACCCTTGTGGCACATGAGCATGTCCTCTATGCTCCCTTCTTCTCTCAAGTGGGTTGACAGCCACTACTTTGGTCATCTTCTTGGCAGTTATGGGCTTGTCTTGATCTACCAGCACTTCATCAATAATCTTTTCAACCCCTGCTTCATCACACAGCCTCTGAATAATGCTGGGGAAGACCAACCTTGTGCTATCCTTGGTGCTTTTTAGCACCCTCTTGATGTTGTTGGCTATCATTTCTCCAACATTCACATTCTCACCTTTCATGATGCTGTATATGAGCACAGCCCTTTCCACTGTAACCTCGGAAGTGTTTGAAGTAGGGTTGAGAGATCTTCTCACAAAGTCCAGCCACCCTCTAGCTTGGGGGCTCAAATCTCTTTTTTTCAGCTGGTTGGATCTTCCATCTCTATCATTGATCCATTGCACATTCAACACACAAATATCATTGAGGATTTCATCAAATCCTGGGTCTTCTTGCTTCATTCTTTCTTCATAACTCCGAGTGGAGCTTGTTTCTCCCACCATGAGCATCCTATCTATGTTAGAGGGACTGTAGTCAATGGATTTCCCTCTCACATAGCTAAGATAGCCATAGGGTTGCCCTGGCTGAGGCACAGCATTGGCGTAGAACTCTCTCACCAAGCTTTCTACCACCTTCCTTGGTGGGTTGCACAAGAGTGCCCAGCCTCTGTTGTTGATTTCCCTATTGATCTCAGGGTGTTCATTCCTTCTCAATTGGAACCCAACTTCTGGAATAATTTGCCTCTCACTCACCCAACCATAAAATTGGTTTTGGTTGAATAAAGAGAGGAACTTGTGTTCATTGTGGCTTGAGGACCCTAAGGTTGGTTCTTTGGTCTTTCTTTTCTTTGTTGATGAAGCTCTTGGTGGTGCCATTGGGATGAAGAAAGGTGTTTGAAAGGTTAAAGAAGATTGAAGAAAGTTGCAAGAGAGCAAGCAAAACACTGTTTTGCTCCAACACCAAACTTAGGACTTGATTGTCCCTATTCAAGTAGAAGAAGAAAGGTAAAAAAAAGAGGAAAGAAACGAGAGGAAAGAAGGAATTGTGGGGTTATTTTCGTATGTGAAGCTGGGGTTTGAAGTGGGAGGAGTGGTGGGAAAAAGTAGGGGTTTTTATAGGGATGGAAAGTGTGGTCTGAATGGTGGAAAGTGAAAGTAATTAAATGTTTTCCCACTTGGGAGTGGCGCCTAGCGTGGGAAGAGGTGCCAATCCTTATCACTCTTTGCTTCCTGCATGTGTTGAGTTCCAAAGTGCAAGTACACTTTGACTTCTTTGCTTTATGAGCTATCAATCATGTGGGTCCCATTCTCTCTCCTGAAAAGTAAAACCGAAACCCCATCAATAATGACAAAGAATCCTTCACATTCCTTTTAATATGAGTGAATGAAATTGCAACTGATGAGTGTCTCATGGGACACCAAACTTAATCCCATTACATCTAATAAATTGGGTTTATCATTGGGTTTTTAATGTGTTCATAAGGGTGAATTAACTTTAGTCCTTTCACATTTCTTTGCTTCCAACCCCTTCCAAACACATTTAAAACCAACTTTTCATATACTTACCAATTTATTAAATGCTTTAACTTGGATGGTATTGGGCTTGCTCGGTGGGATTTCGTATGGTGGTGGCTACACCAAACTTAATCTCTGGGCTTACTTTCAAATTTACTTTGTTCAAATGGTAGTAAGCCTAGATTAAGTGGATTGGTGGCCACACCAAACCTAGCTTTTTAGCTAGTTCTCAGCCCAATTACTCATCATCAGTGAATGTATTTGACAAACAGATTTTTGCTAGTAAAGAATTTCACAAAAGTAATCACGTTGTAAGTATAGTTTCTAAACCAACAAGGAATCCTTTCGTACAAAAACATGTTTGTCACTTAAGCAAACCCAATAAAAATAAACCGAAGTATTTAAACCTTTGGTCATCTCTCAAGGAATTGCAGGAAGGTGTAGTTATTATTGGTTATGGAAGATTATCTTTTTGGGGTTTTTGAATAAGGAACAAGAAAAATAAATTACAAGAAAGTAAATTAATAATTAAGAAAACTCTTGGCAAGGTATGAGAATTAGACGTCCTATCCTAGTTATCCTTATCAATTGTGATGAGAATTGTTCATTGCTCCCACTTAGTTAACCCTTACTAAATAAAGGAAAGTCAAGTGGACTAATCAATTTGATTCCTCAAGTCCTAGTCAACTCCTAAGGAAAGACTAGCTTTAGAGGGATCCAAATCAACCAGCAACTTTCAATTAACAATCAACAAAAGAGTTTGATAACTTAAGCATCTCCAATTAATCAATTCAAGCTAAGAATGTAAAAAGCTGAATTAAAATCATGAATATGAAATACCTCAAACTGCATTAAAAAAAGAAATCAAATCTAACATGGAGCTCATAAACCAAATTGTCAACATAAAGTAATCAACAAGGAAAAGAAATAAACTAGAATGCTAGAACAATTCAAAGTAGAAGAGAAACTAAATTAAAGGAATATTGAACCTGGAATTGAGAAGAAATAAACCTAAAACTAAGAGAAATCCTAAAACCTAGAGAGAGGTTCCTAGAAACTCCCTCTAAAACCTAAATTGTGTGAATTAATGTTGTATAGTGAGTCTCTGCTTGTCCCCTGGCTTTAGTCTGCGTTTCTGGGCTGAAAACTTGGTCCAAACTCAGCCCAAAATTGCCCCCAGCATTTTCTACGATTTCTGCAGGTAGCGCATGTCACGCGTACACGTCAGTCACGCGTACACGTCGATTGACAAAAACCCTGGTCACGCGTAAGCGTCACTTGTCTTCTGTGCTAGTCACACGTACGCGTCAGGTACGCGCACGCGTCGTCGTGCAAACTCCAATTCATGCGTATGCGTCAGGTACGCGCACGCGTCGATCCTCACTGGTTGTCTCTTTTATTTCTTTTGTTCCTTCCATTTTTGCAAGCTTCCTTTCTATATTCCATAAGTCATTCCTGCCCCATAAAGCCTGAAATTACTTAACACACATATCAAGGCATCGAATGGTAATAAGAGAGGATTAAAATTAATAATTTAAGGCCAAAGAAGCATGTTTTCACTAATAGCACAGAATTAGGAAGAAAAATGTAAAACATGCGAATTATATAAATAAGTGTGAGTTTAGTGGATAAAATCCACTCAATTAAGTACAAAATGTACCACGAAATAGTAGTACATCAAATCTCCCCACACTTAAACATTAGCATGTCCTCATGCTAAGCTCAAGGAGATATAAAGAATGAATAGGGGAAAGTAAGACTCATGAGATGCAACCTATATGAATACAACTATATGCTAAGATGTTCCTATCAACTTGGTTAAAAGTAAACAAGTCTTCAAGACAAAAATAGATCAGATTCCACTAATTCAAATCATATAATAAAAGACAAGTGAACTTGTAAGAAGATAGCTCATGAAAGCAGGGAACATAGAATCAAGCATTGAACCCTCACTGGTAGTGTATATGCACTCTAATCGCTCAAGTGTCTAGGGTTAATCACTCTACTCTTCTCTAGTCATGCTTTCTAGACTTTGTTCTTCATCTAACCAATCAACAAAAATTTAGTATACCAATGCAAACATCATGAGGTCTTTTCAAGGTTGTAGTGGGGCTAAGATGAAGGTGAAGATATATGTATGACCAAGTGAGCTGTAATATGAATCTTTGACTAACTTAAGCTCTCACCTAACACACACACACCCTATGTAACTCTAAAATCGTGCCTAGCTACCCATAATTCCCACTTTTGTATCACAGACTCATGTACCAAATATTTCTTTAATTTCACCACATATGCATTGATCTTTTATTAAACTTAACATTGGGGTAATTTTGTCCCTATTTATTTATTTATTTATTTGAATATTTTTTATTTTTTTGTTTTTTTATTAAAAATATAAAAGTAAGCATAACATATCAATGCACATGGATTTTCTGGTCTCACATGAGTAGGTACCCAAATTCCCAATATTTTGTCAATGAAACACTGTACACTTTCATCAACCCAAGTTCCCACAATTCCCCACACTTAATTGATACACAATCTCTAACTTAAGCTAACCAAAGATTCACTTGGGGTAATTAATTATTTTTCCGCTTCAAGGCTAGTGATGTGGTAAAATATAGAACAAAAGGGGATTAAAAGGCTCAAAGTGGCAAACAAAGGTAATTGAAAGGGTAGGCTATTTGGGATGAGTGAGCTAATAACAAATAACGGCCTCAATCATATGCAAGCATGTAAATACACTAAACAATGGACATATAGAATGGAACAAAATATAGATTACAATCATAGAAAAGGAAACACACAAGAATAAAATATTATGGTTAAATAGTGTAACCATGTAATTAAGCTCAAATCTCACAGGTTTGTGTATTCTTAGCTATAATTCATATTCCAAATTACATTCTTCAACAAGTTTAACAAAAAATTTTCAAATTAAATTAGGGAAATATTATAAAATAGGGTCTTGAAAAGAAACTCATTACTTTAATCAAGTAGTGGTAAAATATGCACAAAATCAAACAAACATGCAATCAAACATGCAAATACAACAACTAACAAATTAACATAGAAAAACATTGGCGTTGAAATAGGAACTAACTAACCCACGGAAGTCGGTATTGACCTCTCCACACTTAAAGATTGCACCGTTTTCGGTGCATGCTAAGATGTGCAAGTGGATGGGTTGCTCCAAATGATGCAATTCCCCAAAGATTGTGCAGATGGACTTGTCTATCGCATCATGTAAAAGTCTTCCGTTTTCCTTCCTGGTGGCCATCCTAAAAGAAAAAGGGAAGAAAAGTAACCCAAAAACAAAGATAGAAAACAAAGAAAATATGGGTGGGTTAATGCCAAACAATGAGAGTCTCAAGTACATGGTAGCTACAACATGAATGTGAGAAAACAGTAGAAGCACATGGCATATCAATAGTGCAAAAATTGCAACAAAGGGGAAGAGATAGTAGATAATGAAAGACAATATAAATTCATGTCAATGCAAAAGGAATACAGGTATCATAAAAGATTGGCATTGACAGATAATTAATATCACCCAACAATATAAAACAAGGCACGAAGCAATCAGGATGTAAAAGAGATGCAATCAGTTGAATAAGAACCGTTTAACACCAATGGTAAAATAATAACATAGAGAAGAAAATAAAAAATATGCATAAAATTAAAATACAATGAATGAAAGTATGCAAATGAATTAAGTAAAATAGAATGAAAGTGAATAAGGATGAAAAGTTAAAGAGATAAAGAAGAAGAAAGTAAGAAAGGAGGAGGAAATAAGGAGAAAGAAGAGAAAAAAGAACCAAGAATTCAAAAACGGAGCGCCACGCGCATGCGTGCATTACGCGTACAGGTGACATCTGAGTTGGCCATTTGACGCGTAAGCGTCGCTCATGTGTATCCATGGGGGTTTGAAAGCGAAATGACGCGCACGCATCAGGGACACGTACGCGTGGATGATTTTGTGCCTCTAGCACAGTTCCCTCGCAAGGGCAGCACAACTCTCGGGTCAAACACCAATTTACGCCGATTGTCCTATCCACGCGTGCACGTGCTTGATGCGTACGCGTGGATTTCCTAGGTTGCAGGTGACGCGCACGCGTCGTAGACGCGTACGCGTGGCTCGAATTGTGCGTAGAGCACCCCAGCCACACGATTCCATCACAACTTTCTGTTCGTTGGATGGGATAGCAAAATGTGGAATCGACACCCACGCGTGGCCTTCGCGCACGCGTGGGTTGCCCCTTTTTTTTTAATTTATATGCAGGATGCAAAATGCAGAATGCAAATGACTATGCAGAAATTATGAATGAACACGAATAAAATAAAATAAAACTAAGAACAAAAAGGAAAGAATATACCATGATGGGTTGTCTCCCACCTAGCACTTTTAGTTAAAGTCCTTAAGTTGGACAATTGGTGAGCTCCTTGTCATGGTGGCTTGTGCTTGAACTCATCCAGGAATCCCCACCAGTGTTTGTAATTCTAATAGCCTCTAGGATCCCACACTAGTTGCATAAAACCTTCAAGCAAGTTAAAGCAAGTGACAAGGCCCCAAGAGTGTTGATTGCTAGAATGAATTCCGGGGTCCCAAACCTTGCTTTTGCACCCGTCTTCTTGTTGATCATCATTTTTCCACTTGGGTGGTGAGCAATCAAGCTCTACACCAATCCTTGCACCTCAACTTGGAGCATGTAACCATCTTGAACCTTGTATGACAACTCCTACCACTAACTATCTCTCTCTTGCTCTTATAGCCACAAAGGGCTCTAAGTTGCCCATCCGTCTCAAGCAAAGCATTTTCAAGTGGGTTAATTAAGCTTAGAGATGAAAGATTTACCCACTTGAATGAAGGAATGGATGGTGATGGCTTTGGGAGAGAGGTCTCCAACAAACTTGGCAAGGTGATTTCCAGCTCCATTCCATTGAGCTCTTTCTTGACAACTTCCACCTCTTTGCAAGCTTCTTCAATTTCATCCTCTTTCTCTTGGTAGCTTCCTTCTAATTCAATCTCTTCTTCATTACTTACCAAGGGCATGGGAGGTTGTGCTTCTTCTTCTTTAATCTCCATCTCTTGATCAACCTCTGCAAAGTCTTCAACCATGATATGCCTCGGAGGTTGTACACCCTTCTCAACATCAACATCAAACACCTTGGAAGGAGGCTCTAGGACTGGACTTTCCTATGGAGGTTTCGCATCTCCCAAGTCTTCAACCACTTCTTCCTCTTCAACTGTTACGGCTTCCTCCACTTATTCCAACAAAAAATCAGACTCCTCCTTGATGTCTTCCACCTTTTGGGCTACCTCGTGCTGCTCTTGTTCCGAGTCAATGGCATAATTACGATTATGTTGCTCTTGGATTGATGTATCCACATGGGATACAAGAGTTTGGAGAGCAGAGGTGAGACTAGTGAGAGTAGATGTAAGCATGGTTTGAAGCTGTATTTGCCTTTGGCGAATAACATTAAGGATGTTGTCATCCAATGGTGGTTGGGGTGGATAGGAGGGTTCATTATTTTGGAGAAAGGGTTCATAATAGGAAGGTGGTTCTTCTTGGTAAGGATACGTAGATGGTGAATATTGAGGTGGTGGTTTTGGGTATGGTTCATATGGTCGTTACGCGTCCCTTACAGCTCTGCTACAGCTGTGCGGAGGGAGCCTCGAAGAAGGTGGGCCAGTCCTTGCAGGGCCCACATCTGACATGGTATATATATAGGGAAGGTCCTACCCTTCCCCCAAGGTACGTCACATACCACTCACCCTTTTCCACCTGCGCACTTTGCTGACTAGAGCGTCGGAGTGTCTTTGCAGGTGACACCCCCCTCTCCACACGAAGAGCTCGAAAAGTCGGCTGCACTCCCTTCAACCCAGCAAACCGGAACCAGGTGATCCCCCTCTCATCTATCGAAGTACAAACCCGAACCGTCCGGTACCCGACCTACCAAACATCGGCGCCGTCTGTAGAAACGCAATCGCCTGAATGGAAGTTGTACTGGGCCCAGGAGGAGCAGGTCGTGAGACCGAGCACAGAGGAGAAGCCTCTGCGGCCCCTCCCCGGCCACGCACGAATTCCCCTCCACGATGAACCACTCGATCTCCCAAAAGGCGACCCTTCGGGGGAACTGGCGAGAACAGCGCCATAATAATGCAAGAATTACGCCACAGAATGCAAGACCTAGAGCGCCGGCTGGCAGACCGGGAACATCGTCAACAAACTTCAGAATCAAGCCACTCCCGCTCTGTCTCAAGAAGCCGCTCTCGACAAACAGCTAGCCCACAATCTGAGGCTGAGAATGATAGGGAGGGAGGATGCGTGAGAAGACGCCACGACCCCCTCATATACGCCAGGAACGATAGGGGTACCATGGAGCGAAACCGTGAGGACGCCCGTCGGGAGGACGACGAAGGAAGAATAATCAGAACGCGGGGACCAGTGATAATGGGTGCGACCCCATTCCATCGTTCCATCCTCGAGGTCCGGCTGCCAAAACACTTTGACAAGCCAACGGACATGAGGTACGATGAAACCCGAGACCCACGGGAACACCTTACGGCTTTCGAAGCCAGATGAACCTGGAAGGAGTGGGATACAAGGTAAGGTGCCGTGCTTTCCCGGTCACCTTAGCAGGACCTGCAATACGGTGGTTCAATAACTTCCCGCAGGGCTCGGTGACCAGGTTCTCAGACATCAGCCACGCCTTCCTAGCCCAATTTTTGACCAGAATCGTGAAGGTAAAGCACCCAATCAATCTACTTGGAGTGACCCAGAGATCCGGCGAACCGACCAGGAAATAGCTAGACCGTTTCAACGATGAGTGTCTGGAGATTGACGGACTGACTGACTCGGTTGCAAGCTTGTGCCTGACGAACGGGCTTCTAAACGAGGACTTCAGAAAGCACCTCACCTCGAGGCCGGTGTGGACTATGCAGGAGATCCAGTGTGTAGCCAGGGAATACATCAATGATGAAGAAGTTAGCCAGGTCGTGGCTGCCAACAAACAACATCCCCCTTACAATCAAAACCGACACCACGGAAGTGGAGAAAGACAAAAGGAACACGCTAGGGACGGCGGTCCGAGTAAGACTACCAGGTCATTTCCTCATGTCGGGAAGTTCACTAATTACACTCTCCTCACCGCGCCAATTATGGAAGTTTACCAACAAATAGCCGAGAAGGGGATCTTGTCGAAACCCCGACGTTTGAAAGAACGAACAGGCGGGAACAAGAGCCTCTACTGTGATTAACACAAGGGCTATGGGCACAAGACGCAGGACTGCTTCGACTTGAAGGTCGTGCTGGAACAAGCGATCAGGGATGGAAAGCTAGCCGATCTCTCCCACCTCATTAGGGAGCCGAGGAGACGGAATCGTGACCACGAGGGCGAAGACAAGACCCAGGCAGGAAAGCGATGCCAAGAGCCAGAGGACGACAACCACAGCCTTACCATAGTGAACGTGGTAACGGCGAGAAATGCGGTGCCTAGGTCCAAGTCGGCACATAAGAAAGACGCCAAAGTCTTGGCTATTTCCACATCCTCCATGCGAAACCCCAAGACACTTCTATCCATTTCATTTGGGCTGGAGGACCAATGGTTCGACGAGGTCGCGGAAAGCCCTCCCATGGTCATTACGGCCAGAGTGGGAACCGGCCTCATCAAGCGGATCCTCGTGGATACGGGAGCAGATTCGAACATCATGTTCCGCAATGTGGTCGACGCCTTAGGCCTACGGGATGCCGATTTAAAGACCCACTAGCACTGCGTCGTAGGACTCGGCGACCACTTCATCAAGCCAGACGGGATAATCTCCCTGCCGACCTCCGTGGGACAGGGCCAAGGGAAAAGAACGGTAATGGCAGAGTTCGCGATCCTACGAGACTCCACGACCTACAACGTCATCCTAGGGAGGAAAACCATCAACGACTTAGGGGCAGTCATCAGCACGAGGATGCTGATAGTGAAGATCATAACTGAAGAAGGATCAGTAGGGTCGGTAAGGGGAGACCTGGAAACGGCAGTCGCTTGCGACAATGCCAGTCTCTCGTTAAGAAAGAAATCCAAAGAAACATCAGGGGTGTTCCTTGCCGACTTGAATGCCAGAGTCAGCGACAAGCCGAGGCCCGAACCAGAAGGGAACCTGGAAAAGTTTAGAGTCGGCGACACGGAGGAGAAGTTCACCTTCGTGAACAGAAACCTCCCTCACGAGCTGAAAGAACCTCTAATGGAAATGATCAAGGCCAATGGTGACCTATTTGCTTAGACACCAGCCGACATGCCGGGGATAGACCCCCAACTCATGTCACACCATTTGGCCGTCAAGCCAGAAGCCAGACCGGTGGCCCAAAGGAGGAGGAAGATGTCACATGAGAGAGCAGAAGAGGTGGCCAAGCAGACGGCCAGCCTCCTCGAAGTAGGATTCATTTGGGAACTTGACTACTCGACCTGGCTGTCGAATGTAGTCTTAGCAAGAAAGCGTAGTGGGAAATGGAGGATGTGCGTGGATTATTCTGATCTAAACAAAGCATGTCCCAAGGATTGCTACTCCATACCCAACATTGACGCACTCGTCGACGCGGCGGCGGGGTACCGGTATCTGAGCTTTATGGATGCTTATTTCGGCTACAATCAGATCCCGATGCACCGGCCAGACGAAGAAAAATCGGCATTCATAACGCCAGGGGGAATTTATTGCTACAAGATAATGCCCTTCGGCCTGAAGAACGCAGGGGCCACATACCAAAGGTTGATGAACAAGATATTCGGCGACATCATTGGCAAAACGGTGGAAGTCTACGTGGACGACATCCTTGCCAAGACCACCTGACCCGAAGACCTTTTGAGCGATCTGGAAAGCGTATTCATGGCTCTCCAACGACACGGCATGAGGCTCAACCCCCTCAAGTGCGCCTTTACCATGGAGGCCGGGAAGTTCCTAGGGTTCATGATAACCCAAAGGGGGGTGGAAGAAAATCCTAAAAAATGCCAAGCAATACTCCAAATGAAGAGCCTGGGCTGTGTCAAGGACGTCCAGAGACTGGCGGGAAGGCTCACTATGCTATCCCGTTTCCTCGGGGTGTCGACTGCAAAAGCCCTACCTTTCTTTAACCTAATGAGAAAGGGAATAGCATTTGATTGGATCCCGGAATGCGAGAAAGCGTTCAACCACTTTAAAAAGATACTTGCAACACCGCCTGTGCTCGGTAAACCTGTGGTCAGAGAACCGCTATACCTATACCTGGCTGTAATGGAGGAAGCGCTGGCGGTGGTCTTGGTGCGGGAAGAAGCGAAAGTCCAACAACCAATTTACTTTGTGAGTAAAGCGCTGCAAGGAGAAGAACTTAGGTACAGCAAGTTGGAGAAACTGGCATTAATGCTCTTGACCTCTTTCTGCAGGCTACGACAGTACTTCTAAGGTCACCAAGTGGTCGTAAGAACGGACCAGGGAATTCGTCAAGTGTTCCAAAAGCCCGACCTAGCGGGAAGGATGATGACCTGGGCCATCGAGCTGTCCCAATATGATTTAAGGTACCAGCCCCGACATGCAATCAAGGCGCAAGCAATGGCAGACTTCCTGGTGGAAGTAACGAGAGACCCAACCGAGGACACGGGCCCACGGTGGAAGCTCCATGTTGACAGAGCCTCCAACCAGACGTCCAGGGGAACCGAGATCATCTTAGAAAGCCCAACCAGGGTCATTTATGAACAATCGATCAAGTTCGAGTTCCCAGTGTCGAACAACCAAGCGGAGTACGAAGCCCTCCTAGGCGGTTTGATTTTAGCCCGGGAAGTCGGGGCTACGAGGCTAGAAGTATGCAGTGACTCACAGATCATCATGTCGCAAGTGAATGGTAGCTACCAAGCTAGGGATTTGCTATTACAAAAGTACTTAGAGAGGGTTAAAGAACTTAGCAAACAGTTCGAGGAGGTCACGGTCCAACACGTTCCAAGGGAGACGAACACACGGGCAGACCTCCTGTCCAAGCTAACGAGCACTAAACCTGGAACCGACAACTGCTCCCTCATCCAGGGCATCACGAAAGAGCCAGCGGTTGCCCTCCACCTGACCAAGATAAGCCCCTCTTGGATGGACTCCATCACCGATTTCCTGCAAAATGGCAAACTCCTTGGAGGTGAGAAGGAAGCCAAAGCATTAAGAAGGGAGACTACCAAATACATGGTAATACAGGGCTAACTATTCAAAAAAGGACTTAGTCAACCTCTGCTGAAGTGCCTACACCCCGACCAGACGGACTACATGCTCAGAGAAGTCCACGAGGGGTGCTGTGGTCACCACATCGGGGGCAAAGCCCTAGCAAGGAAGCTTATCCGAGCTGGATACTACTGGCCGTCAATGATGAAAGACTCCAAGGAGTTCGTGAAAAAATACGTGAAGTGCCAAGAGAACGCTAATTTCCACAGAGCACCGGCCACCGAACTGAGCCTGATGACGGCCTCCCGACCCTTCGCGCAGTGGGGAGTCGACCTCTTGGGACCTTTCTCGGGTGGCCCAGGGCAAGTCAAATATCTCATAGTCGTCGTCGACTATTACACCAAATGGATAGAAGCTGAGCCACTGGCCACTATCTCCTCATCCAATTGTAAAAAATTCATGTAGAGGCAGGTGATAACTCGGTTCGGCATCCCGAAAGTCGTCATCTCAGACAACGGGACGCAGTTCACCGATAAGAAGTTTGTAGAGTTCCTCGCCGGCTTGGGCATCAAACAAAAATTCTCCTCAGTAGAGCACCCCCAGACAAACGGACAAGTCGAGTCCGCAAATAAGGTCATCTTGCTGGGCCTCAAGAAACGACTAGACAACAAGAAAGGAGCATGGGCTGATGAGCTCACCTCTGTCCTCTGGTCCTACCGTACAACCGAGCAGTCCGCCACGGGAGAAACCCCCTTCCGCCTGACATACAGGGTTGACGCAATGATACCTGTAGAGATCGACGAGCCAAGTCCACGATTACTTCTCAAGGGGGTGGAAGAAGCTGTAGAAAAGGACCTAGTGGATGAGACCAGGGAGAAGGCCCACCTGTCAGAAGTAGCACTAAAACAAAGAATGGGCCTGCGCTACAACACCAAAGTGCTCAAGAGGGAATTTGAATAGAACGACCTCGTCCTACGGCGCAATGACATCGGCCTACTGGCCCAGGGAGAAGGCAAACTAGCGGCGAACTGGGAAGTCCCCTACAGGGTCAAAGAAGTGATTGGCAAGGGTGCCTACAAATTGGAGAAGCTCGATGGAAGGGAAGTCCCGAGAACTTGGAATGTGGGCAACCTGAGAAGGTTTTACCCCTAGATCAAGCATGCCGACCGGGCGATCTAACGAGATAAATCGCTTACCTTTGTATCTACCTTGGTAACAGACTTGCTTAATTAACAGTTAATCTTTACTTGTCTTTTCTACCAATTTAATTTCTATTATTCTTTTTCCTACTTAAACATCACACGACAACAAGTTCCACGACGCATTAAACGGAACCAGAACACGGCACCCCGGGACTGATCACCCTGGGAGCCACCTAAACCAAAGCCATTACAAAATGGCTACAGCGATAACAAAAGGCCACGACCTGGCTCCGACAAACTACCAACGCAACGGTAAATAAACATGATCGCAAAGCTCACACCAACAAAACGGTAACATGACGAAGTAAAAACACTACTAGAGGCAAAGACGACGGTAACGATAAGCCGACCAAGCGACTTTTAAAGTATAAGAATATAAACAAGTTCTACAATATAAGCAAGTTCTAAAACAAAAACCACAAATCCATACAAAAACACTTCTTCGGCATGTCAATAATCTTGCCATCCTTGATTGTCTTGAAAACTCCAATCGCCGACGTGTCAAAGTCGAGAGCCACGATCTTCACCTGGGCCTTAAGAGCCTCATCTGTCATGAAGATCGCGTTCTTTCACTGCTCTCTAGTCACCTTATATTTCTTCTTGAGCTCTTCAACCTCAGCTTGAACAGCCTTAGCCAACGAGACGGCCTCGTTACGTTCTTTCTCCAAGACAACCACCCGACCTTGCGCGGCATTCAGCTGGCTCTCTAGAGTCATCTCCCGCCCAGTCAAACGGGACACGGTCTCATCGGAGGCTTTCATCTTCTCCTCGGTAGACATAGCTTTCTCCTCAGCAACCTTGAGTTTTTCCCCCACCTCGAACAGCTGCTCTTGAAGCATTTCGACTTGAACTTTGAAATCATTGTTGGTCGTGGCAGCAGATTCAAGCTTTCTTCGTAGTGACTGCATCCCCGACAACTCGAACTCGGCCTTCCGAGCTATCACAGCTCCACAGAGCAGCGTGCGGTACATCCACCTCGCCTACCCTGCCAGCTCGGTACCGAGGAAGTGATCCTCCGTGCCAGGGATCAGTTGGGAGTCGATGAAAGCCCCAACATCAAAGTTTCTCTCCATGACAGTGAGAGTTCCCTCAGGGCTGGAAGACGCCCTCTGCCTCTTTGGGGGTGGGGATAAGCTTCAAGTCATCATCCTCAGGTCGAGCAGAGGTTGAGTGCTCAGGGCTGGCCGTCTTCTCACGGACAGGAGAAATGCGCACCCCGTCAAAAGTCCTACCCGTCATGTCGGTGTCACGGGGTGATGGGGTCGCCTGACCCTTATCCTCAGAAGGTCCCTCCAGTTTCCCGTCAACCTTCTCCGCTTCCTCCTCATTGTTGTCTGCCAGAAAAGTCTTGAACAAGTCCTCAAGCCCTGTCACAGAAGCAGACATCTCCACTGCAACAAAAAATAAACAAGTTAGTCGTGGAATCGGCACAACCAAGCGAATGAATGGAAATGCAAATTACAAGGCAAAACAACTCACAGACATAATTCCTGGCGACCTCCCGGTCACCCATCAAAAGGTGGGGATTCACATGGTTCTTCCCAAAAACTGTCAACAACACGTCGGCGACCCTCTTGTCCACAGTAGACATCCCCTTATAAGACACCTTAATGAATGTGTTGGATCCCGCCCTGAAACTCCAGTACGTCGGAATGAGGCGCTTCCCTTCTAACGACAACCAAAAGGGGTGACGACCTTTGACCGGACGCACCTTGAAATATTTATCTTTAAATCAATGGTAAGAGTCCTCGAACAAGCCGAAGATCCTCTGACCCTGGGTAGATCGGAAGGACATAAACCCTTTTCCTCGCCTTCCCCTCCTTGGAAGGATTAGTGAGGTTGAAGAAGAAAAGGAAGACGTCAACAGATACCGGCAACTCCAGGTATTCACATACCATCTCGAAACAGCGGATAGAAGCCCAACTGTTCGGATGTAGTTGCAACGGCGCCACAGAGATCCGATTAAGAAGCGCCATTTGGAAATGAGAGAACGGGATACGAACCCCCACCTGAGTAAACATGTATTTATAGAACCAGATCCAGTCGGGGACCGGGGGGAGTCGAAATTAAGCTCATACAGCCGTTCGTTTGGAGCAGGAACGAAGACGTCATAATTGGCTTCCCCGTCTGTCCCTCCACACAAGTACTCGCCTTGTCGGAACTCTGTTAACTACCCCTCATCCATCTGGTTTGGCAAATCCTTCACATCGGAAGTCACCCAAGCGTAGGGATCATAACTCGCGGCAGAGGGAGAGGCCTGAGAAATGATGCGAGGCATACTTACAGTGGGGGTACCACTCCGTTAGTCTATGAGGTCGGGAGTCTAGAAAAAGCCTAGAAACTATATTTGTCCTATCAAACAATTAAGATCAAGCATGGCTAAAAGCTAAACCCAAACAAAGCCTACCCTGGAATGGTAACCCCCCTAACGCACCTACTTGACACTGAAAGAATATCTATCATACAAAAACCAAACAAACAGCAAAAACAAGAAGCAAACAACAAACGTACAGAAAAGCCAGCAGTAAGGAAAAAAAAGCATTGAAGCAGAAAAGAGAAGGGATCGATGTTTACCTGGATTGATTGCAAAAACTTGGAAGAAAAAGAGATGCGCAAGGATGCTAGAACGAGGCTCTAGGATATTTGGGTGTGAAGAAGAGAAGAATGAGATAGAAGAAGCAAGGGTGGGAGAGGAAAACCAATGCAAAACTGTTTAAAACTGCCACTCAGGGAGCGCGAAAGGCCTCGAGGCAAAATGGTCTTTGCGCACAGGGTTTTCCAAACCATTATGAGTATTTAATGCTTCACACGAAGAACGAGGCGACAAGCGGTCATTCCAGCAACGAACAGACACACGCGCAAGAGGGACGTCCCCTCCACGGATGGCCGACCTGGCGACAAGGCACGAAAGAAGAGGTGACACGCCACCAACGATCCTCACGGTCATTGCTGACGCATCGGGGGCACTGTTATGGCCTGGCCCAAATGGAGTATGGGCCAGCCCGACCCACTAACCACCCGACCCGAACGGTCGGGTGCAAGGCGCCCAGACGCTGACCCGGACACGCGTCCCTTACAGCTCTGCTACAGCTGTGCGGAGGGAGCGTTGAAGAAGGTGGGCCTGTCCTTGCAGGGCCCACCTTTGACACGGTATATATATAAGGAAGGTCCTACCCTTCCCCCAAGGTACGTCACATACCACTCACCCTTTTCCACCTGTGCACTTTGCTGACTAGAGCGTCGGAGTGTCTTTGCAGGTGACACCCCCTCTCCACACGAAGAGCTCGGGAAGTCAGCTGCACTCCCTTCAACCCAGTAAACCGGAACCAGGTGATCCCCCTCTCATCAATCGAAGTACCAACCTGAACCGTCCGGTACCCGGCCTACCGAACAGAGCTCATAAACCAAATTGTCAACATAAAGTAATCAACAAGGAAAAGAAATAAACTAAAATGCTAGAACAATTAAAAGTAGAAGAGAAACTAAATTAAAGGAACATTGAACCTGGAATTGAGAAGAAATAAACCTAAAACTAAGGGAAATGCTAAAACCTAGAGAGAGGAGAGAACCTCTCTCTCTAGAAACTACATCTAAAACCTAAATTGTGTGAATGAATGTTGTATGTTGAGTCTCTACTTGTCCCCTGGCTTTAGTTTGCATTTTTGGGCCGAAAACTGGGTCTAAACTCAACCCAAAATCGCCCCTAGCATTTTCTGCGATTTCTGCAGGTAGTGCATGTCATGCGTACGCGTCAGTCACGCGTACGTGTCGATTAACAAAATTCCTGGTCACGCATACATGTCAGTCACGCGTACGCGTCGCTTGTCTTCTGCGCTAGTCACACGTACGCGTCAGGTACGCGCACGCGTCGTCGTGTAAACTCCAATTCACGCGTACGTGTTAGGTACGCACATGCATCTATCCTCGCTGGTTGTCTCCTTTATTTCTTGTGTTCCTTCCATTTTTACAAGCTTCCTTTCTATCCTCTAAGCCATTCCTGCCCCATAAAGCCTGAAATCACTTAACACACATATCAAGGCATCGAATGGTAATAAGAGAGGATTAAAATTAGTAATTTAATGCCAAAGAAGCATGTTTTCACTCATAGCACAGAATCAGGAAGGAAAATATAAAACATGTGAATTATATGAATAAGTGTGAGTTTAGTGGATAAAATCCACTCAATTAAGTACAAAATGTACCACGAAATAGTGGTGCATCAGTATTCATCAAATTGTATTTTCAGAAAAAGAAACTAAGTTGAAGATCTTCTTACTATCAAAAACTGAAATTTAAACTTCCTAATCTACTACCTACAACCTACCTTTAAAAAGCAATGAAACAACAACATTAGACTGAGATTTAAACTACCTAAATTGATAAATTTTAAGCTACTTCTAAGAAAGCAGTAAATCAAAAGGATATAAAGTGTTAGGGTACCTCCCAACTAGCGCTTCTTTATCGTCATTAGCTTGACGTTCTTCCTTCTTTAGCTGATATGGTAGCTCACTCTCTTCTCATCCAGTGAGTCTCCCAAGTAATGCTTGAGTGTATGACCATTTACAGTGAAACTTCTTTGTGTTTTGTCCTCCATGAGCTCTACATGACCATAAGGTGATACTTTGAGGATGGTGAAGGGTCCAGACCATCGAGACTTAAGCTTCCCTGGGAAGAACTTGTGTCTTGAATTGTACAGCAACACTCTTTGTCCCTCTATGAACTCTCTCCTTACTATCTTTTGATCATGCCACCTCTTTGTGTTTTCTTTGTAATTCTTTGCATTGTCATAGGCTTGATTTCTGAATTCCTCCAGCTCATTGAGTTGCATTAGTCTCCTTTCTCCAGCGGCTTGTGATAAACCCCGATTTTGTGGTTTATCTTATGCTTATTTTAGGGGATTTTATCACCTTTTCTCACATTTATTCAATGAAATAGCATGTTTTGTAATTTTCCCTTGAATTGTACTTAAGTGTAAAAACATGCTTTTTGGGCTCTTAAATTGGTAATTTTGATTCACTTTAATTCCATTCGATGCCTTGATGTGTTTGTTGAGTGATTTCAGGTTCATAAGGCAAATATTGGATGGAAGAAATGAGGAGAAAAGCATACAAAGTGGAGAATGCATGAAGAAACAAGGATTAGGAATGTATCAATGGGCGCGCACGCGTACAAGGTGCGCACGCGTACAAGGCGCGCATGCGTAGGAGTGATGTCACATAAGGACGCGCACGGGTACATGACGCATCCGCACTGATGAAGAATTTGCCAATTGACGCGCACGCGCCGCCGATACTCTCACGTGACCCACTTAAAGGAAAAACACTGGGGGCGATTTCTGAGCTGCCCAGGCCCAAATCTAACTTGTTTTTTAGTGTATTTCATGTAGAATTGAAGTCCAAGCAAAGGGGGAGCAATTAGTTTAGCCAACATAAACTTTTAGTTAGTTTTCTAGAGAGAGAAGCTCCCTCTTCTCTCTAGAATTAGGAATTAGGATTAAGTTTAGTTCTTAGATCTAGGTTTAATTCATGCTTTGATTTACTTTTCTTTTGTAATTTTGTTCTTCCTCTATATCTCCTCTCTCAAGTTTAGCATTTAATTCTTGTAATTCTCTACTTTTATGTAGATGCACTTTTGTTTTTCCATTTTCCTTTAATGTAATTTATGATTCATGTTCCTTTATTATTCATTTGATTTGTTGTTGTTTAATTCCTTGCAATTGAGTAGTGTAGAATTACTTTCCTTGCAATTTTACTATGTTTACCTTTTATGCCTTCCAAGTGTTTGATAAAATGCTTGGTTGGATTTTAGAGTAGAATTTTATGCTCTTGGCTTGGGAAGGTAACTTAGGAACTCTTGAGTTCCTAATGTCCAAGTGATTGATGATTGGGAGCCATTAACTCTAGATCTCACTAATTGAACTGGTGGAGAACTAGGACTTATGGACTTGGATTGATCTAACTCACTTGACTTTCCTCTACTATTAGTTAGGGGTTAATTTAGTGGGATTGATCCTTGCCAATTCTCATGTTGTGGTCAGTGATAAGGATAGAGATCCTTGACCATCAACCTTTGCCAAGACCCTTTTAGTTGTTATTCAAATTTCCTTGTCATTTACTTTTCATGTTTCTCATACAAAAACCCCAAAACATGCTCCATAACCAATAACAAGACACTTTATTGCAATTCCTAGGGAGAACGACCCGAGGTTCTAATACTTCGGTTTATAAATTTAGGGGTTCGTTTTAGTGACAAACAAATTTTTGCATGAAAGGATTAGTGATTAGTTTAGAAACTATACTTTACAACGAGAATTCATTTGTGAAATTCTAGACCATCAAAGATTCGTTCATCAGCTTGATCATCAAAATTCAGCACTTTTAGAGCCCAGAATGCTCTATGTTCAAGCTCAACTGGTAAGTGACAAGCCTTGCCAAACACCAATTGGTATGGAGACATCCCAATGGGTGTTTTAAAGGCTGTCTTGTAGGCCCATAATGCATCATCCAGCTTTTTAGACCAATCCTTTCTTGAGCTGCCAATAGTTTTTTCAAGAATTCTTTTGAGCTCTCTGTTTGAAATCTCAGCTTGTCCGTTGGTCTGTGGATGGTATGGAGTTGCTACTTTGTGTTTCACTCCATATTTAGAGAAGAGTGCTTCAAGTTGCCTATTGCAGAAGTGTGATCCTCCATCACTGATGAGAGCTCTAGGAACTCCAAATTTGCGGAAGATATTCTTTCTCAAGAAGTTCATCCCAACCTTGTTGTCATTTGTTGCTGTGGCTATGGCTTCTACCTATTTTGAAACATGATCTATAGCGAGCAATATATAATTATTTGAGTATGAGGATGGGAAAGGTCCCATAAAATCAATTCCCCACACATCAAATAATTCTAACTCCATTATAAACCTCTGTGGCATCTCATTTTTCTTGGGTAAATTGCCAGCCCTTTGGCATTTATCACACCTTGATACTAATTCTTTTGCATCCTTGAACATGGTTGGCCAATAGAACCCACATTGTAGCACCTTGGCTGCAGTTCTTTCCCCACTAAAATTCCCTCCATATGCAGAGCCATGACATTGCCAAAGTAGTTCCTGCCCTTCTTCATGGGAAATACACTTTCTCAAGATCCCATCAGCACATTTTTTAAACAAAAAAGGCTCATCCCAAATGTAGTATTTAGCATCTTTGATTAGCTTCCTCTTCATGTGTTTGTTGATGTTGGTTGGTAGTTCTCCAATAGCCTTGAAATTGGCTATGTCCCCAAACCAAGGGGCTTCATAGATCATCATCAACTGCTCATCAGGGAAGCTCTCATTCACTGCAATTTGGGGTGTATCGTCTTCGTTTTGTGGGATCCTTGATAGGTGGTCAGCCACCTTGTTCTTTGCTCCACTCTTATCTTTTATTTCAATGTCAAACTCTTGGAGTAGCAGGATCCACCTTATTAGTCTGGGCTTAGACTCTTGTTTGGTAAGCAAATATTTGAGTGCTGCATGATCAGTGAATACAATTACTTTGGAACCAATAAGATATGATCTAAATTTATCAAAAGCAAAGACGATGGCAAGTAATTCCTTCTCTGTAGTGGTATAGTTTTTTTTATTCTCATTAAGGACTTTGCTGGCATAGTAAATAACATGCACTAATTTGTCCCTCCTCTGTCCTAAAACAGCACCAACAGTAAAGTTAGATGCATCACACATCTGCTTAAAGGGTAGATCCCAGCAGGGTGGTTCTATAATAGGTGCAGAGGAGAGTTTGTTCTTAAGTTCTTCAAAGGCTAGCATGCATTCATTATCAAAGACAAAAGGTACATTAGAGACAAGTAGGTTGCTCAAAGGTTTGGCAACCTTTGAGAAGTCTCTAATGAACCTCCTGTAGAAGCCAGCATGTCCTAGAAAACTTCTAATTGCTTTGACATTGCAACGTGGGGGTAACTTTTCAATCACCTTGACGTGGCGAAAATTAGCCAATTAAGAAATTAATAGAAGAAATACGTTGCAAGTACAGTTCTTAACCAGCAAAAATTCGCTTATCAACTTAGAAGGGTTGTCACAAATTTAGAATAAAAATACTGGGAGTAGGAATCCCAAGTCGTCTCCCAACGAGCTGACAAAAGAGTGCTATTTTATTAGTCAGGAGTTTTCTGAGAATTTTTAAGAGTTGTAGAACAGAAAAGTAAATGATTGTAAATTGAGGACAATGAAAATTAACGAGAGAATTTATTCAATTAAATAAAAGCCTTGACCGGGGGTAGATTAATTAGAAGTTCTATCCTTTTTGGTTTTTTTTCCAAGTGGGATAGCAAAAGGTTGTTGTTCTACTTAGTCATCCCTTACTAAAAAAAGGAAAGTCAAGCAACCAACTAATCAACTCTGAATCCCAGGTTCTAATCCTCTCCGTAGGAAGGATTAGAGTCAGAGACTAGAGAGTTAGCCAATAACTTCCAATTATACTAATCACTTGAGCATTCTAACTCTAGAGTCTCCTTTTAATCAACCCCCAAGTCAAGTTGGGAGTCTACTCTGTTGACATGAAAATTACTTACATAGAATTAAAAAGGGAATAAAAGGAAGACATGATAAACAATAACTGAAAATTAATTAAAAGTAAAAATAGTTCTTTGCATTAATAAATTCCAAAATTCAACATACGTATCTGAACAGGGTCAATAAGTAATCAAAAGAGTAAAGGAATAAGAAAGCAAACTAGAACTATGAATGTAAAGGAAACTTAAAGGAAGTCATAATTTCTCTCTAAGATTTCAAACTAAAAGCTAAAATTATTCGTAATGTCAATATCCGTTGAGTCTCTGCTTGTCCCCTGGCTATAGTCTGTGTTTCTGGGCCAAAAACTGGGTCTAAACTTGGCCCAAAATTGCCCCCATCATTTTCTGTGATTTCTGCAGGTCACACATGTCACGCGTACGTGTCAGGCACGCGTACGCGTCAGTGCTCATCTTTCATCTTTGCATGTCAGGCGTACGCATCAGGCACGCGCACGGGTCGTCGTGAAAACTCCAATTTACGTGTACGCATCAGGTACGCGCACGTGTCGCTGTGCAGATTTCCAAATCGCGCGCACGCGTGAGGCATGCGTGCGCGTCGATGCTCGCTGGTTGTCTCCTTTATTTCTTGTGTTCCTTCCATTTTTTCAAGCTTTCTCTCCATCCTCTAAGCCATTCCTGTCCTGTAAAGCCTGAAAACACTTAACGCATAGATCACGGCATCGAATGGTATAAAGGGGAATTAAAATACACAAATTAAAGCCTTAGGAAGCTAGTTTTCAACCATAGAATAAAACTAGGAAGGAATTGTAAAACCATGCAATTTGTATGAATAAGTGTGCAAAGACTTGATAAAAACCACTCAATTGAGCACAAGATAAACCATAAAATAGTGGTTTATCAACCTCCCCACACTTAAATATTAGCATGTCCTCATGCTAAGCTCAAGGAGATCAAAAGAATAAATAGGGAAAAGTAAGACTTATGAAATGCAACCTATATATGAATGCAACTATATGCTAAGATGATTCTGTCTACTTGGTTAAAAGTAAATAAGTTCCTTCAGACAAACATAAACCAGATTCCACTAATTCAAATCATACTAAAAGATAAGTAAACTTGTAAGAAGATAGCTCATGAAAGCAGGGAACATAGAATCAAGCATTAAACCCTCACTGGTAGTGTATATGCATTCTAATCACTCAAGTGTATAGGGTAATCCACTCTAGTCTTCTCTAGTCATGCTTTCTAAACTTTGTTCTTCACCTTACCAATCAACAAAAATTTAGTGCACCAATGCAAACATCATGAGGTCTTTTCAAGGTTGTAATGGGGCTAAGGTAAAGGAGAGGATATATGTATGGCCAAGTGGGCTATAAATTGAATCATTGACTAGCCTAAGCTCTCACCTAAACATACACACTCTATATACTTCTAAAATCATGCCTAGCTACCCAAAATTCCCACTTTTGCATCACATACTCATGTATCAACTTTTCTTTAATTTTATCACATATGCATTGATTTTTCATTAAATTAACGTTGGGGTAATTTTGTCCCCTTATTTATTTATTTATTGGAATATTTTTTTGTTTGATGATTCTTTTTTTATAAAAGTAAACATAACTTATCAATGCACATGGATTTTTTAATTTTTCGGGTTTCACATGAGTAGGTACCCAAATTTTCAATATTTTCTCATTTAAACACTGTACACTTTCATTAACCCAAGTTCCCATAGTTCCCCACACTTAATTAATACACAATCTCTATGTTAAGCTAACCAAAGATTCAATTGGGGGTAATTAATTGTTTTTCCGCTTAAGGCTAGTGATGCAGTAAAATATAGAACAAATGGGGATTAAAAGGCTCAACGTGGCTAACAAGGGTGATTGAAAGGGTAGGCTATTTGGGATAAGTGAGCTAATAACAAATAATGGCCTCAATCATATGTATGCTTATAAATACACTAAACATTGGACATATAGAATGGAACAAAATATAGATTGCAATTATAGAGAAGGAAACACACAAGAATAAAATGTTATGGTTAAGTAGTGTAACCATGTAATTAAGCTCCAATCTCACGGGTTGTGTGTTCTTAGCTACAATTCATGTTCCAATTTACAGTTTTCAAACAACTTTTAACACAAATTTTTTTTAATTTAAATTAGTGAAATATTATAAAATAGAGTCTTGAAAAGAAGTTTATTACTTTAACCAAGCAAACATACTTGCAAACAATTATTATCATGCAATCTATTCTATCTAACAAAAGAAAAACTAAAATGTTGGTGTTAAGAGAGAGAGATTACCTCCGAAAGTCAGGTACTGACCGATCTCCCCACACTAAAAGCTTGGTGCTGTCCTCGGTGATATCAGTCAGGAACAAAGGGGGGCTGGTAACAGCATCTCCACAGTCGGGGTTGTCATGGCTTCCAGTGCTGGTAGCTGAGGTGGATTCCGGAGTGTCTTGTTACAGCGCTTGTAAATCGGCTCCTTGAGGTATGTAAATCGGCGCTTGTTACGGCGCTCCATTCGCTTTGCCTGCCGGTCAAGCCGGTCCAATCTCTGAAGTATCTGAAGGAGCAGCTAATTTGTTGAAGGTGCTTGTGACGTGGAAGGAGGAGGAATATTTCCGGCCAGGTCTACAGTCCGGCTAGTAGTGGCTACTGGGGGTCTGATGTACTTCCCATTGGGGACATACTGATCATCCCACAGAGTTTTGGTCTTGGTATTCCCAGCTCTGTAGGAGACTCCGGCTGCTAAGACTAGATCTGAAACCAAGGTGGGAAAAGGTAGGTTGCCCGCAATCTGTACGTGTCCCATGGCATGCTGGAGGTGTCTTGGTAAGTGATGACTTGTCATCATGTAACGTTTTTCTATGCTTTTTCATACAAGAAATTGATGATTAGTGCTTAAATATTGCATTTTTTGTGCTTAAATGGTATATTTCTTTGATCTTTTGATTTGATAAACTTTGTAGGAAATAAGAAGAAAAAGAAGCAAAAGAGTTTTGGGACACACTTTGAAAGTTGGAGCACACTTTGATGCCTTAGGCCACGCTTTTAAAAGCGTCGCCCATGACCATGAATGAAGGAAACAAAGGCTAGCGCTCAATTACATGGAGTGCTACGTTAAAATTGTTAACTTTTTCGGGTTTTTTTAGCCTTGTGACAACATGACCATGCCTCCTTCAAAGGGCTATAACTTGAGATACAGTTGTCCAATTGATGTGCTTCCAGTTGCGTTGGAAAGCTGACATTCAGAGCTTTCCAATGATATATAACAATATATATTTGATATGAAATTGAAGCACAAGTAATTGGCATCTTTAAGGCCCAAAAACAAACCAAGCAAGTGCTCACACCAAGGCTCGAAGAGGGGAACCACGTAGCGCTCAACCAAAGGCCCAAAAAGCATAGCGCTACGTTAACTCTTTTCACTTTATCGTGATTTCAAAGCTTGGGGAGGAGACTTGTGCTGTCCACACACAAGGAGTAGCGCTCAATGAGTTAACTGAGCGCTCAATAAGTGAGCGCTATTGGCAAAAGGGGACAGCCATGGTTCGAAGATGGAAACCCATATGCAAAGGGGAGCTACGTTGAAATACTTAACTGAGCGCTACATTACAAGGCTTGGTTTGAAGGGAGGCACAAAGCAAGGGAGCGCTACGTTACCTTTCCTCACTGAGCGCTCCACTGGAGCTAGTCCCCCAACCCATTTCCAAACAAGTGCACCCATGGACCATTTTCCATCAAGTGCCACCCAAGGCCAAACCAAAAAGCTACAACTCTGGCTCAATTAATCCCAATTTAAGCTCATTGACACACCAAAGCAAGCAAAACCCATGGACATCACTCAAAGGCACAGGAAAAAGCTAGATTAGGAATTTCATTTGAATTGTAATTTGTTTTCAATTTCAATTTCATTTTCATTTTGTAAAGCCTATAAAAAGGCATCAGTTTCATTTCATTAGGGAGGCTGGTTCTAATAGAGAGCAGTAGGAGTAGATTGGAGAGCTCTCTTTTAATTTTCCTTTTTGAATTTAAGAATTGAGATCGGATTTGGGTTCATTTTCTGTTTTCATTGTCTTTCTTTTGCAACTTCTACTTTCTGATTCTGGGCTTGTGAACTCTGATTGAAGAATTCTTTGATGTTCTTCCTCTTGGAGTTCCATTTCTTTTCTGTTTTTGGAATTTATGAATTAAAGATCGGATCTCAATTGCTTCTTTCTGATTTTTACTTCTTCTGGAAATTTTCATTTCTGCTTTAGTTCTTTTGCAAATCTACTTCATCTTCTACTTCTATGCACTTTACAATTCCAGTTTTATTTTAAATCCCAGTCCCCAAATCCTTTACTCTTCAAGCAATTTAAGATTCCCAGTAATTTAGATTCAGCAATTTAAGTTTCTTGCACTTTAAGTTTTAGTCATTTACTTTTCTTGCAATTTAAGTTTAAGCTATTTTATTTTCTTGCACTTTAAGTTTCTGCAATTTTACTTTCTGCACTTTAAATTCACTGCAATTTCCTTTTTGTTGGTTCAATTTCATCCAATTCACCAATGTTATCTTGACTAAGCTAATCACCCATTAAACTTGCTTGATCCATTAATCCCTGTGGGATCGACCTCACTCTTGTGAGTAATTACTACTTGATGCGACCCGGTAAACTTGCGGTGAGTTTTGGTGTGGAATCTAATTTCCACCCCCATCAAGTTTTTGGCGCCGTTGCTGGGGATTGATTTAGATCAACAATGATTAAGTGGGTGAGAAGTCTAGATCAAGTATTTTCTTTGTTTTTGTTCTCTGTTTTAAGTTGATAGCAAGGTGTTTGAGTTATTGCTCACTAAGAAATTCTTCTATGAGATATGAATTTCAATTTTCATTGGTGTTGTATCTTACAAAATTCAAATGGACTTCAACTCATCTTATGATCAAACAAATTTTATGGGATATTACCCACCATCACTAATCTCTAATGGTGGCTGGAAATATCACCAAGAAAATACAAATTCTGAGCACTCTAATCCATAAAATTTTGCTTCAGAGACACAAGATGAGCAAGTGAATCATATGGGATATTTCCCTCTACCACAAAATGATGCAAGTCATTATTCTAATGGTGGCTGGGAGTATCACCAAGAAATGATAAATGATCAAGCAAATCAAATGAGATATTGTCCAGAACCACAAAATGATTTATGTCATTATCTTCATGGTAGCTGGGCATATCAACAAGAGTATGAACAACCAAGTAAAATGAACAATTTCCCAGAACCACAAAGTGACTCATATTGCTATGATACTGACATAAATTGTGGCTGGGAAGGGAATTTCAATGTTTCATCTTCTGTTCATCAAGGAACATCATCATTTGATTGTGCTGTCAATGTATACATGGAAAATTGTTCCCCAATGCCACAAGATGATTCATACTGTGATGAATTCAACAATTCTTCAAATTGTGCTTGGGAGAATCAAAATCAGAAAGCATTTGACAATTCATACTCCACTTATCAAGAGCTATCATCACTTGAGCAAACCTTTAATTCATTCATGGAAAGATGTCAAACCTCACCTCCCAGTTCTTCATTCGAAAATTCTTCATTAATTAACTATCCCTTAACACAAAATCTCTTCCAAAACTCACATTCCACACAAACTTCCATGGACCAAAGCCTCTCAAGGCTTGAAACCATGCTTGAAAGATATGAAAGAGAAGCACAGAGATCCTGGAATGACCAAGAGAACTCCCTCAAAAACATGGAAGTGCTGGTAAACCAAATGTTAAGTGTGAAGGAGGGGGTGGAAGAGCAAGAAGAAGAGGCCCCTGTGTCAAGCAAATTTTTAGTGAAGAATGAGATTGTGGAGATAGTTGAACCTAAGATTACTGATGAGCGGATAATTTATACGCTTTTTGACACTGTTTTTAGGTAGTTTTTAGTATGTTTTAGTTAGTTTTTATTATATTTTTATTAGTTTTTAAATAAACATCACATATATGGACTTTACTATGAGTTTGTGTGTTTTTCTGTGATTTTAAGTATTTTCTGGCTGAAATTGAGGGACCTGAGCAAAAATCTGATTCAGAGGCTGAAAAAGGACTGCATATGCTATTGGATTCTGACCTCCCTGCACTCGAAGTGGATTTTCTGGAGCTATAGAAGCCCAATTGGCGCGCTCTTAATTGCATTGGAAAGTAGACATCCTGGGCTTTCCACCAATATATAATAGTCCATACTTTGCTCGAGATTTGATGGCCCAAACCGGCGTTCCAAGTCAGCATAAAAATTCTAGCGTCAAAACGCCAGAACTGGCATAAAAGCTGGAGTTAAACGCCCAAACTGGCACCCAAGCTGGCGTTTAACTCCAAGAAAAGTCTTTACATGTGAAAGCTTCAATGCTCAGCCCAAGCACACACCAAGTGGGCCCAGAAGTGGATTTCTGCATCATTTACCTATTTCTGTAAACCCTAGGCTACTAGTTCTCTATAAATAGGACCTTCTGCTATTGTATTTTCATCCTTTATCTTTAGTTCTATCTTTTGATCATTTTAGATCTCTAGACCTCCATGGGAGGCTGGCCACTTGGCCATGTCTACCCTATTTTCACTTATGTATTTTCAATGGTGGAGTTTCTACACACCATAGATTAAGGTGTGGAGATTTGCTGTTCTTCGTGAATTAATGCAAAGTACTATTGTTCTTCTATTCAACTCAAGCCTAATTCTTCTCCAAGATATTCATTCGCATTCAAGAACATGATGAATGTGATGATTATGTGACACTCATCACCATTCTCACTTATGAACGCGTGCCTGACAACCACTTCCGTTCTACATGCAAACAAACTTGAATGTGTATCTCTTGGATTTCTAATCTAAGATTGGAACCTTCGTGGTATAGGCTAGAATTATTGGCGGCCATTCCTGAGATCCAGAAAGTCTAAACCTTATCTGTGGTATTCTGAGTAGGATCTGGGAAGGGATGACTGTGACGAGCTTCAAACTCGCGAGTGTTGGGCGTAGTGACAGACGCAAAAGGATCAATGGATCCTATTCCAACATGATCGAGAACCGACAGATGATTAGCCGTGCGGTGACAGTGCATTTGGACCATTTTCACTGAGAGGACGGGAGGTAGCCATTGACAACGGTGATGGCCAACATAAAGCTTTCCATGGGAAGGAGTATGAATGATTGGATGAAGACAATAGGAAAGCAGAAGTTCAAGAGGAACAGAGCATCTTCATACGCTTATCTAAAATTCTCACCAATGAATTACATAAGTATCTCTATCTTATTTTATATTTTATTCATCTTTTAATTATCAATTCTTCATAACCATTTGAATCCGCTTGACTGAGATTTATAAGATGACCATAGCTTGCTTCAAGCCAACAATCTCCGTGGGATCGACCCTTACTCACGTAAGGTGTATTACTTGGACGACCCAGTGCACTTGCTGGTTAGTTGTGCGGAATTGTGAAAAAGAGTTGAGATTACAATTGTGCGTACCAAGTTGTTGGCGCCATTGATGATCACAATTTCGTGCTCCAAGTTTTTGGCGCTGTTGCCGGGGAACAAACAATCCCCGCGCAACCATGTTTTTGGCGCCGTTGCCGGGGATTGTTCGAGTTTGGACAACTGACAGTTCACCTTGTTGCTTAGATTAGGTAACTTTATTTTATTTTTCAGAATTTTTAAGAATGAATTCTAGAGTTTCAGATGATACTTTCATCATCACAGGAGCTAGTTGATTCCCATCAATTTGGCTGTTGCATGTAATGTCTGCTGAAGCTTGGCTAGCCATATCTAATCTTTTTAGACTGAAGCTTTAGACTAACGTTGCATGATTCCTGGAATTTTTATTAAGAATTTTGAAATCTTTATTTCCTTTTCCAAATAATTTTCGAAAAATGACAAAAAATTTTTATAAAATCATAAAACCAAAAATAATCTATGTTTCCTGTTTGAGTCCAGTGTCAATTTTTAAGTTTGGTGTCCTGCATATTTTATTTAACTTCTTGCAATTTTCGAATATATGCATTATGTTCTTCATTAATCTTCAAGTTTTTCTTGATGATTTCCTTGCTCTGATCTTTAAATTCTCTTGTTTTGTGTGTTTTGTTGTTTTTCAGATGCATTCTCAATTTGTTAGTGTCTCTAATATGAAAATTTATAAGTTTGGTGTCTTGCATGCATTATTTGTTTTTATCTTGATTTTCCATGATTAGTTTCATTTTATTATTTCTCATCATTAAAAATTCAAAAAATTTTCAAAATTATGTCTTTTCAAGTCAATAATACAGAGAATTGAAGATTGAGAACATGCAGCAGAGGAATTACACAGAAAAAGCTGGGCGTTCAAAACGCATAGTGAGGAAGGAAAACTGGTGTTTAAACGCCAGCCAGGGTACCTGGCTGGGCGTTAAACACCCAAAAGGGTAGTATTTTGGGCGTTAAACGCCAGAATGGATACCATTCTGGGTGTTTAACGCCAGCATGGCACAAGAGGGAAGATTTTGTTTTCAATTCAAATATTTTTCAAATTTTCATAATTTTTCAAAATCAAATCTTTTTCAGATCATATCTTTTCAATCATATCTTTTCAAAATCAAATCCTTTCCATTTTTTTTAGTATTTTCAAAAATCCTTGCTACAATTAATGATTTAATTCAAAATTTTCAAGTTATTACTTGCCTATTAAGAAATGATCAAATTTTAAATTCTAGAATCATGTCTTTTAATTTCTTGTTAGTCAAGTGATCAACTTTAATTTTAAAAATTTCTTTTAGATTGATTTTCAATCATATCTTCTCAATCATATCTTCTCAATCACATCTTTTTAAAAATAATTTTCAATCATATCTTTTTTTATTTCTGATTTCAAAATCTTTTTCCAAATCACTTAACTACTTTCTCAATTTTAATTTTCGAAAATCATCAATAAATTTTTTTCAAAATTTCTTTTAATTATTTCAAAATTTAATTTCGAAAATTCTTTTTCCCCTTCTCACCTTCTTCTATTTAAGGGACTAGCACTCTTCCTCAATGTGCAATTCAGACTCCCTCTCTCTATAAGTTCAAATTCTCTCCTTTCTACCTCCTCCTTCTATTCTTCTTTTCCTCTGACATCTCAAGGAATCTCTATACTGTGATATAGAGGATTCCATACTTTATTCTTCTCTCTTTCATATGAGCAGGAGCAAGGACAAAGGCATTCTTGTTGAAGCTGATCCTGAACCTAAAAGGACCTTGAAGAGAAAGCTAAGAGAAACTAAAGCACAACTCTCTAGAGAGGACGTAATAGAAATTTTCAAACAAGAGGAAGTCATGGCAGCCGAAAACAACAACAATGCCAACAACGCAAGGAAGGTGCTTGGTGACTTTACTGCACCTACTCTCGACTTCTATGGGAAAAACATCTCTATCCCTGCCATTGGAGCAAACAACTTTGAGCTGAAGCCTCAATTAGTTTCTCTAATGCAACAGAATTGCAAGTTTCATGGACTTTCATCGGAAGATCCTCATCAGTTCTTAGCTTAATTCTTGCAAATCTGTGATACTGTCAAGACCAATGGGGTTGACCCTGAGGTCTACAGACTTATTCTCTTCCCTTTTGCTGTAAGAGATAGAGCTAGGATATGGTTGGATTCACAACCTAAGGAAAGCCTGAACTCTTGGGAAAAGCTAGTCAGTGCTTTTCTGGCCAAATTCTGTCCACCTCAAAAATTGAGTAAGCTAAGAGTGGAGGTCCAGACCTTCAGACAGAAGGAAGGTGAATCCCTTTACGAAGCTTGGGAAAGATACAAGCAATTGATTAGAAGGTGTCCTTCTGACATGCTTTCTGAATGGAGCATCATGGGTATCTTCTATGACAGTCTGTCTGAACTGTCCAAGATGTCATTGGACAGCTCTGCTGGAGGATCTCTTCATCTAAAGAAGACGCCTGTAAAAGCTCAGGAACTCATTGAGATGGTTGCAAATAACAAATTCATGTACACTTCTGATGGAACCCTGTGAATAATGGGACAAATCAGAAGAAAGGAGTTCTTGAGATTGATACTCTGAATGCCATATTGGCTCAGAATAGAATATTGACTCAGCAAGTCAATATGATTTTTCAAAGTCTGTCTGGCATGCAAGCAGCAACAGGCAGTACCAAAGAAGCTTCAACTGAAGAAAAAGCTTATGATCCTGAGAACCCAGCAATGGAAGAGGTGAATTACATAGGAGAACCCTATGGAAACACCTATAATCCTTCATGGAGAAATCATCCAAATCTCTCATGGAAGGACCAACAGAGGCCCCAACAAGGCTTCAATAACAGTAATGATGGAAGAAATAGGTTTAGCAATAGCAAACCTTTTCCATAATCTTCTCAGCAATAGACAGAGAATTCTAAGCAGAGCCAATCTGACTTAGCAACCATAATCTCTGATCTAACTAAAACCACTCAAAGTTTTATGACTGAAACAAGGTCCTCCATTAGAAATTTAGAGACACAAGTGGGTCAGCTGAGTAAGAGGATTACGGAACTCCCTCCTAGTACTCTCCCAAGCAATACAGAAGAGAACCCAAAGAGAGAATGCAAGGCCATAAACACGTCCCACATGGCCGAATGCATAGAGGAGGGAAAGGCAGTGATTTCCAATGAGGAAAACCTCAATGGACGTCCACTGGCCTCCAAGGAGTTCCCTAATGAGGAACCATGGGAATCTGAGGCTCGCACTGAGACCATAGAGATTCCATTGAATTTACTTCTACCATTCATGAGCTCTGATGAGTATTCTTCCTCTGAAGAGGATGAAGATGTTACTGAAGAGTAAGTTGCTAAGTACCTTGGAGCAATCATGAAGCTAAATGCCAAGTTATTTGGTAATGAGATTTGGGAGGATGAACCCTCCATGCTCACCAAAGAACTGGATGACTTGACTAGGCAGAGATTATCTCAGAAGAGACAGGATCCTAGAAAGTTCTCAATACCTTGTACCATAGGCACCATGACCTTTGAGAAGGCTCTGTGTGACCTGAGGTCAAGTATAAACCTCATGCCACTCTCTGTGATAGAGAAGCTAGGGATCCGTGAGGTACAAGATGCAAAAATCTCACTAGAGATGGCAGACAATTCAAGGAAACAAGCTTATGGACTTGTAGAGGATGTCTTGGTAAAGGTTGAAGGCCACTACATCCCTACTGATTTCATAATCCTAGACACTGGGAAGAGTATGGATGAAACCCTCATCCTTGGTAGACCCTTCCTAGCCACAGCAAAAGCTATGATTGATGTTGACAGAGGAGAGCTGGTCATTCAAGTGAATGAGTCCTGCCTTGTGTTTAAGGCTCAAGGATCTCCTTCTGTACACATGGAGAAGAAGCATGCAAAGCTTCTCTCAATGCAGAGTCAAACAGAGCCCTCACATTCAAACTCTAAGTTTGCTGTTGGGAGGCCATCATAATGCTTTGAGTATCTGTGAGACTCCATGAGAGCCCACTGTCAAGCTATTGACATTAAATAAGTGCTTGTTGGGAGGCAACCCAATTTTATTTAATCATATCTATTTATTTTCCATTGTTATTTTATGTTTTCTGTAGGTTGATGATCATGTGAAGTCACAAAAACAACTGAAAAAGAAAAAAATAGAATGAAAAATAATATTAAAAAATAGCACACCCTGGAGGAGAAGCTTATTGGCGTTTAAACGCTAGTAAGGGTGGTATAATGGGCGTTAAACGCCCTGTCTGGCACCATTCTGGGTGTTTAACACCAGAAATGGGCACCAAACTGGCGTTTAACGCCAGAAATGGGCACAGAGCTGGCGTTTAAATGCCAGAAAGGAAAGAAAAGCTGGCGTTAATTGCCAGAAATGGGCAGCAACCTAGCGTTTAACGCTAGGATTGGCAATCAAGGGGGCGTTTACACGCTAATATGGTACAGGGATGAGAAATCCTTGACACCTCAAGATCTGTGGACCCCACAGGATCCCCACCTACCTCATCTCTCTCTCTCTTCTTCACACCTTTCCATAACACCCTTCCTCAAATACCATTCACCAATCCCCTCAATACCTCTTCCCCAAAAACTCCTCACCTATCAAACCCTACCCTCTTCTCCATAATCTCTTCACCAATCCACATCCATCCATCATAAAACCCCACCTACCTCACCATCCAAATTCAAACTACTTTCCCTCCCAAACCCACCCATACATGGCCAAACCCTACCCCTCTCTCCACTCCTATATAAACCAATCTTCACTCTTTCATTTTCACACATCATACACAATACCTCTCCCCCTTGGCCGAACCACTAAACCCCCTCCATCTCCTCTATTTTCTTCTTCTTCTACTCTTTTCTTTCTTCTTTTGCTCGAGGACAAGCAAACCTTCTAAGTTTGGTGTGGTAAAAGCATTACTTTTTTCCATAACCATTTATGGCACCAAAGGCCGGAGAAACCTCTAGAAAGAGGAAAGGGAAGGCAAAAGCTTCCACCTCCGAGTCATGGAGAATGGAGAGATTCATCTTAAAGATCCATCAAGACCACTTCTATGAAGTTGTGGCCAAGAAGAAGGTGATCCCCGAGGTCCCTTTCAAACTCAAAAAGGGTGAATATCCAGAGATCCGACATGAGATTCAAAAAAGAGGATAGGAACTTCTCACCAACCCCATTCAATAAGTCGGAATCTTAATGGTTCAAGAGTTTTATGCCAATGCATGGATCACCAAGAACCATGATCAAAGTGTGAACCCGGACCCAAAGAATTGGCTTACAATGGTCCGGGGAAAATGCTTAGATTTTAGTCTAGAAAATGTAAGGTTGGCATTCAACTTGCCCATGATGCAAGGAGATGCACGCCCCTACACTAGAAGGGTCAACTTTGATCAAAGGTTGGACCAAGTCCTCATAGACATTTGTGAAGAGGGCGCTCAATGGAAGAGAGATTCAAGAGGGAAGCCGGTTAAACTAAGGAGGCATGACCTCAAGCCCGTGGCTAGGGGATGGTTGGAGTTCATCCAACACTCAATCATTCCTACTAGCAACCGGTATGAAGTTACTATAGACCGGGCTATCATGATCTATAGCATCATGATTGGAGAGGAAGTAGAAGTTCATGAGGTTATATTCCTAGAACTCTACAAGGTGGCAAACAAGTCCTCTACTTTGGCAAGGTTAGCCTTCCCTCATCTCATTTGTCACCTCTGCAATTTAGCTAGAATTGACATAGAGGAAGACATCCTCATTGATGAGGACAAACCCATCACTAAGAAAAGGATGGAGCAAACAAGAGAGCCCACTCATGGACAAGAGCATGAGAAAAAACCTCATCATGAAATCCCTAAGATGCCTCAAGGGATGCACTTTCCTCCACAAAACTATTGGGAGCAAATCAACACATCCCTAGGAGAATTAAGTTCCAACATGGGACAACTAAGGGTGTAGCACCAAGAGCATTCCATCCTTCTCCATGAAATTAGAGAAGACCAAAGAGTCATGAGGGAGGAGCAACAAAGGCAAGGAAGAGACCTTGAGGAGCTCAAGGACTCCATAAGATCTTCAAGAGGAAGAACAAGCCGCCATCACTAAGGTGGACCCGTTCTTTAATTTTCTTGTTCTTATTTTTCTATTTTTCGAAAATTATGCTTTATGTTTGTGTCTTATTACATGATCACTAGTGTCTAAGTGTCTATGCCTTAAAGCTATGAATGTCCTATGAATCCATCACCTTTCTTAAATAAAAGGTGTTTTTAATTACAAAAATAAAAAAAGTACATGAATTTCAAATTTTAAAATAGATTAATTATTTTGATGTGGTGGCAATATTTTTTATTTTTCTGAATGAATGCTTGAACAGTACATATTTTTGAATTGTTGTTCATGAATGTTAAAATTGTTGCCTCTTGAAATAATGATGAAAAAAGGAGAAATGCTATTGATAATATGAAAAATCATAAAATTGATTCTTGAAGCAAGAAAAAGCAGTGAAGAGCTTGCAGAAAAAAATATATGCGAAAAAAAAAAGAAAAAAAAATAGAGAAAGAAAAAACAAACAGAAAAAGCCAATAGCCCTTTAAACCAAAAGGCAAGGGTAAAATAAAAAGGATCTAAGGCTTTGAGCATCAGTGGATAGGAGGGCCCACAGGAATAAAATCCTGGCCTAAGCGGCTAAACCAAGCTGTCCCTAACCATGTGCTTGTGGCGTGAAGGTGTCAAGTGAAAAGCTTGAGACTGAGTGGTTAAAGTCGTGGTCCAAAACAATAAGAGTGTGCTTAAGAGCTGTGGACACCTCTAATTGGGGACTCTAGCAAAGCTGAGTCACAATCTGAAAAGGTTCAGCCAGTTATGTGTCTGTGGCATTTATGTATCCGGTGGTAATACAGGAAAACAAAATGCTTAGGGTAACGGCCATGACTCATAAATTAACTGTGTTCAAGAATCAACATACTGAACTAGGAAAATCAATAACACTATCTAAATTCTGAGTTCCTATAGATGCCAATCATTCTAAACTTCAAAGGATAAAGTGAGATGCCAAAACTGTTCAGAAGCAAAAAGCTAATAGCCCCGCTCATCTAATTAAGACTGATCTTCATAGATGTTTTTGGAATTCATTGTATATTCTCTTCTTTTTATCCTATTTGATTTTTAGTTGCTTGGGGACAAGCAACAATTTAAGTTTGGTGTTGAGATGAGCAGATAATTTATATGCTTTTTGACACTGTTTTTAGGTAGTTTTTAGTATGTTTTAGTTAGTTTTTATTATATTTTTATTAGTTTTTAAATAAAAATCACATTTCTGGACTTTACTATGAGTTTGTGTATTTTTCTGTGATTTCAGGTATTTTCTAGCTGAAATTGAGGGACCTGAGCAAAAATCTTATTCAGAGGCTGAAAAATGACTGTAGATGCTGTTGGATTCTGACCTCCCTGCACTCGAAAGAGATTTTCTGGAGCTACAAAGGCTTTATTGGCGTGCTCTCAATTTCTTTGGAAATTAGACATCATGGGCTTTCCAGCAATATATAATAGTCCATACTTTGCCTGAGATTTGATGGCCCAACCCGGCGTTCCAAATCAACATTAAAATTCTGGCATCAAAAGGCCAGAACTGGCATAAAAGCTGGAGTTAAACGCCCAAACTGGCACCAAAGCTGGTGTTTAACTCCAAGAAAAGTCTCTACATGTGAAAGCTTCAATGCTCAGCCCAAGCACACACCAAGTGGGCCTAGAAGTGGATTTCTGCATCATTTACCTATTTTTGTAAACCCTAGGCTACTAGTTCTCTATAAATAGGACCTTCTGCTATTGTATTTTCATCCTTTATCTTTAGTTCTATCTTTTGATCATTTTAGATCTCTAGACCTCCATGGGAGGCTGGCCACTCGGCCTTGTCTACCCTATTTTCACTTATGTATTTTCAACGGTGGAGTTTCTACACACCATAGATTAAGGTGTGGAGCTCTGCTATTCTTCATGAATTAATGCAAAGTACTATTGTTCTTCTATTAAACTCAAGCCTATTTCTTCTCCAAGATATTCATTCGCACTCAAGAACATGATGAATGTGTTGATTATGTGACACTCATCACCATTCTCACTTCTGAATGCGTGCCTGACAACCACTTCCGTTCTACATGCAAACAAGCTTGAATGTGTATCTCTTGGGTTTCTAATCTAAGATTGGAACCTTCGTGTTATAGGCTAGAATTATTGACAGCCATTCCAGAGATCTGAAAAGTCTAAACCATGTCTGTGGTATTCCGAGTAGGATTTGGAAAGGGATGACTGTGATGAGCTTCAAACTCGCGAGTGTTGGGCGGAGTGACAGACGCAAAAGAATCAATGGATCCTATTCCAACATGATCGAGAACCGACAGATGATTAGTCGTGCAGTGACAGCGCATTTGGACCGTTTTCACTGAGAGAACAGGAGGTAGCCATTGACAATGGTGATGCCCAACATAAAGCTTGCCATGAAAAGGAGTATGAACGATTGGATGAAGACAGTAGGAAAGCAGAAGTTCAGGAGGAACAGAGCATCTTCATACGCTTATCTGAAATTCTCACCAATGAATTACATAAGTATCCCTATCTTATTTTATATTTTATTCATCTTTTAATTATCAATTCTCCATAACCATTTGAATCCGCCTGACTGAGATTTACAAGATGACCATAGCTTGCTTCAAGTTGACAAACTCCGTGGGATCGACCCTTACTCACGTAAGGTTTATTACTTGGACGACCCAGTGCACTTGCTGGTTAGTTGTACAGAATTGTAAAAAAGAGTTGAGATTACAATTGTGCGTACCAAGTTGTTGGCGCCATTGATGATTAGAATTTCGTGCACCAACTACATATCTACAGAAGCCACTTGAGATGACAAAGGAACCTAAACATTCACAACCCTCACAAACTTTCCTGGACCAAAATGTCTCAACCCTTGAATCCATGATTGAAAGATATGAAGAGGAGATGAAGAAATCTTGTAAAGATCAACAAACCTCCTCCATGAAAGTGCTATTAATTCTAATGTTGAGTGCAAAGGAGGAAGTGAAGTAACAAGAAAGTGAGGAAGTCAATCAAGAGAGTCCATTCTCAAGTGAGGCAGAAAGTTGCATAAAGGAGGAGTTCATGGAACCACCAATTCAAAAGGCTTTTGATGAAGAAAAAGCTCCAATAACCATACAGCAACCAAGTCTTAAATCCAAAGAAGTGAAAGCAACTAACAAGAGCACCAATCCTGTCCCTGATTCAGCAAGCAAGCTCAATCAAGCCATTTACAAAAGGAAGCTTGCTTAGGAGAGGCCAAGACAAGGGACAATAGCTGAATCTTCTCCCCCCTTGAGGTCATTTCTCTTAACAAACTGGAAGAAGAGGAAGAAAGTGAAGAATATGTCGACCGTAGGTAACATTTCTTTTCTTTGCTTTGTTTACTTTCTCTGTTTGCTTTGTTTAAATTCAATAAATTGGCATATGGTTACATTCTAAGTTTGGGGTTACCCGGCAACAATCTGTTTCAATATCTATGGATGATTGCATCAAAAATGAAAGTGTCACACTAAGATTCTAAGTTTGGTGTGCCACTTAATTTTCTATGCAATTCATTTAGCAACACCACTTATCTGCATAATCATAATTCCCTTTGCAGTGTTTCTTTCTTCTTAGTTGGACAATTTTAGTTTTCTCTTTGTTTTAGTTATTTACTTGTTTTTAATGCTTTCTTTTATTAACTATTTTTGTTAATACATCACCAAGAGATCCTTATTCATGACAGATTCTTGGCTTGGTGATTGTACTTAACATATAACAATTTCACTTGTTTAGTTTTAGTTCAAATAAATTGACACATGATTGTATTCTAAGTTTGGTGTTGCTATGCAACAAAATTTGCTTTCAATCCTTACTAGATACTTGCATCAATTCCAAGTGAAAGTGTCACACTAAGTTTGGTGTGCCACTTATCTTTTATGCCATGTATCATGCACTCCCTCTTATGTTTGCAATCACAATGTCTCTGTCTCTTGTGCCTTGATTGTTATCTTTAATTTTGCTTGCTTAAAACACATGTGCTACTAATATTTTATTGTGTAAGACATTCATGATCTATGTTAGCCCCATAGCCATTGTTCTAATTGTTACTTGAGGATGAGCAAGCATTCTGAGTTTGGCAAGGGAAATGGAAGAATTGAAGGAAAAGGATAACAGTAGAGAAGATGAATTACAAGGTTGTAAAGTTCCTTTTCCTCTCATTTGTTTCTAGCACTTTAAATTACATAATTGTCTTTATCTTCTCTGTATGCATGTGTGGTATGAATAAGTATAGCCCGAATTTTAATCGTAACATGGTGCTGTGCCATTATGACTACCAACTTGAGTTTTGTGAATTCAAAAGCAATAAAGCATCATGATCATAAACAAACAAGGAATCAAAGAAGAACTTAGCATGTGCATACAAGTATTGGAAGGCTAGTATGGTTAATTATTGCTCAATTCCATTAGATCTTATTTAATTGAAGTTTTCATCTAGGAAATTTTGTGAAATCTTTTGAAATCATGAAAACCTTGAAGAACCAATTGCAAATTAAGGCAAGGAAAGCAAATGGGAAAGAATGGGAAAGCTGAAGGCTCTGAGTACCAATGACAATTCCATTGTTAAGTACTTGTGGTGTTTATGTATCAAGCAAAAAGCTTGAAAACAAAACACTTAGAAGTCAAGGCTAGGCTCAAGTGCAAATGCACTCCCTCAAAGCTCAAGGCTGTGAGCATCAATGATTAGAGAGTAAAGAAAAGAAACAAATGAGCTAAAAGAAGTCCTCTAATTAAATGCTTGTGGTGCTTATGTATCAAGTGGTAATACTTGAAAACAAAGCATTTAGAGTCATAGCTTTGTTATCAACTCATGGGGTAAAACACCCAAAAGGAGAAGCTAATAAGAAAATCAAAAGCTTTTTTCAAGGAAGAAATATAAGGAAAAGATTTCATAAATTGAGCTAGATAGAAGCATCTGATGACAAGTCATCTTAGCCTAGTTTCACTAGCCTTTTTCTTTTGTTTTCAATTGATTTATGCACTTTCTTGAGCCATAAGCAAGCCAATTGGGTAGATTTTCATGCTTCCTTTGATTTAATCAACCATAGATGAATTAATGCAATTTCATGAGGTTTTATGCAATAATTGTCACATATTATGAAAGAATGAATATCTCATGATTTTGAGCATAGCTTTGATGTGTTTGGTTGATTAATGATAGGTGAAGAAAGCTTGGAGAAAGGTTGAAGCAAGAAGGAATGGCTAGGAGGAAGAGAGGACAAAAAGTTTGAGCAAAAGTTTGCCTCAAACTTTAGCTCAAACTTTTGGAATAAGTGAAAATGAACCAGGGAGCAAAAAGCTGGACCAAAAGTTTGCCTCAAACTTTTGTGCTAACTTTTGGGCAAAAAGCTGGACCAAAAGTTTGCCTCAAACTTTTGTACAAACTTTTGGGCAAAAAGCTGGAGCAAAAGTTTGCCTCAAACTATTTGGCAAACTTTTGGCATCACAAATCAACACCCTGGAGAGCAAAAGTTTGCGCCAACGTTTGCCTCAAACTTTTTGGCAAACGTTGGCGCATGAACAACACACCCTGGAGAGCAAAAGTTTGCGCCAACGTTTGCCTCTAACTTTTTGGCAAACGTTGACGCCATGAGTGTGCAAGGGGAGGCCAACGTTGAAGCAAAAGTTTGACCCCAAACTTTTGCCCCAACGTTGGTATCAGCAAAAGAGGGTGGCTGATGTGAAAAGTTTGAGTAAAAGTTTGCCTCAAACTTTTACTCAAACTTTTACTCAAGCTTTCATGATTCCGAACCCGGTTCAATTCGGTTCTTCTCCAAACTCCAAGAGCAATCAACCAAGGCCTCTATCAACCCAATTCCATCAAGAGCAAAGGCCCAATTGAAGGCTTGAAGACCATTTGAAGAAAGTGTATAAATAGCATAGGATTTAAGTTTTTAAGGGAGCTTTCCTTTTAGTTTTCATAGAGAGTTTTCGGAGAGCTTTTGGTGTTGAGAGAATTTTAATTTCTAAGTCTCGGGGAAGGAGAATTGAATTCCCTTCCTCTTAGTTTTCTTGCTTTCAATTTCAATTACACTTATCTTAGATCTTGGGTTGGAGAATTGAAGGAATTCTGTTTCAATCTCATCCTGAGATCTCTTTGTTGAATTCTACTGCACAATTGAATTTAAATTTCTGTTAATTGCTTCTTCATCTACTTTCTTTGCAATTTACATTTCCTTTGCAATTGTTCTTGTTGGATTTAGGAAGGCATTGAGATCTAGACTTGGTTATCTAGTCTCTTGAGTCCTGAGATCTAAATTCTCATTTTACTTTCTCTGTTTAACGCTTTTCATGCTCATTTACAATTCTGTTTTTAGATCCGGTTCAATCCAAGTCATCTTCTATTTCTCTGTTTGTTGAATTTTACCTTTCCTTGTTTAATTTCTGCAAATCCAATTCCCAATTCCCTTTACAATTCAAGCCATTTACGTTTCTTGCACTTTAAGATTCTGCAATTTACATTTCTTGCGTTCTAAGTGTCTGCCATTTAATTTCTTGTTCTTTAAGATTCAGCACTTTAAATTTCAGTTCTCTTTACTTTCATGCAATTTACCCACTCCCTTTACTTTCTCTGCAATTTAAATTCTGCAAATCACAAATCTCTCAACCAAATCTTGATTCGCTTGACTAAATCAACCACTAAGCTAAAATTGCTCAATCCTTCAATCCCTGTGGGATCGACCTCACTCCCGTGAGTTATTATTACTTGATGCGACCCGGTGCACTTGCCGGTTAGTTTTGGGTGTTTTGGAGAAATTCGTTTTTCCACAAAAATATCCCATCATGTTTTTGGCGCCGTTGCCGGGGATTGATTAAATTGACAATGATTAAGTGAAATGGTGATCTAGATCTAGCATTGTTATTTTCTGTTTCTCTAATTTTTTACTAACCCACTAACTATTTGAAGTTTTGTCTCAACTGACTACACTTAATTTTCAAGAGAATCACTGTGTGTTCCGTTGTTGATTTATATGTCACAGGGAAGAAGAGCAGCCAGAGGGAAGGATATCATTGAAGATGGAGTTTCTGAGAAAGAAGAACACCACAACATGAAGCCCCAACTCATTACACTAATAGAGAACAATTGTTCCTATGGTGGAAATCCATTGGAGGATCCTAAATAGCACCTATCCATTTTTCTGAGGTCCTGTGGTGTTGTCAACTTCGATAGTATAAATCATGATGCATATAAGCTCTTGCTATTCCCTTTTTCACTAAAGGATGAAGCTGCACAATGGCTTGAAACTTTTCCCCAAGGAAGTATCACTAGTTGGGATGATTTGGTTGCCAAATTTCTAGCCAAATTCTCCTCATCCCAACAAAACATCAAGATGAAAGAGGGAATACATCCATTCATACAAGGATAGGAAGAACCATTGTTCAAAGCATGGGAAAGATACAAGAAAACAAATGACAAAGTGGGTTTCCAAGCGTTCTATGAAGGATTAACCCCAGAAACAAGAAGAGCGGTGGATTACTTCTCAGATGACCTACTCAAAGCAACAGCAGCTAGCCAAGGAACTGCAGAGTTCAATAACAAGAGAGCCAATAACCAATAGCTAGACAAATTGATTTTCTTCATTCTACTACGGTGAAGGCACAATTTCCACCATGGAAGCCACATTCTTATCTAAGAATGAGGGAATCTCAACATCAGGAACAAAGGGACTTCAACTACAACAACCCCAATTTCCCAAACCTGCAAAAACACCAACATACCAACAACAATCACTACATACCACCACACTACCCACCCTTCCAACCTCCAACACCCCACAACCAACCAATCTCACAAGACTCTCAGAGGATCACCAATCTGGAGATCTTAGTAGAAAGAATGATGAAACATCAAGAGATGATAAGTAAACACCAGGAGGCCTCACTCGGGAGAATTGAGGGGAAAATGGAACAATTAGCTAAGAACCTCACAGAAATGATTGAGAAGAGGGCTAAAAGAAAAGAATCACTCATCCAGGATGAGCATCACAAAGCAAAGCCTCACTTAGGAGGACAATGGGACAAGGAGAAGGAAGCTCAGAATCTGAGCTGAGCAAGCATGGAGGATGTCAAGCTAGTGACAATAAAAGAGCGCTTGTTGGGAGGCAACCCAACCGGAGGTAACTATCTTTTCATATCTATTTCAATAAAAAGGTTAATTAGTTTTATCTATATTGCAAGAAGCTAAGTTTGGTGTTGCACACCAAAACAATCTAAGGGAGAATGAAGGATTCTAAGTTTGGTGTTCCACCAAAATCTCATCATAAAACACATTCTCACTTTCTGCATAATGCTAGCTTCAAGCATTTAGATAAACTAGTTAACTATTTTGCTGTTTCCTAGTTTTCAGTTTTACTACTTTTAGCAAAGAAAAAGAGTTTCACATCTGGTTAGTTTGATGACCAAGAACCATTGGCAAGGTACTAAGTTTGGTATTCCCACACCAAAGTAAGTACAAAGGCCCACAAATAAATCATGCATGCTAACCATTTCTCACGTGCTTGGGGAACAAGCAACTTTCAATATCATTGCAGAGCATCATACAAGCTTTTGGAAGGATTACGCATCATCAACCAAAGAAATGAAAGAGGAATGTGTAGATCAGTGATGATGATGATGAGGAGTAAAGCAAGCGAACTCCAAAAGGTTGTATTGTTAAGTGATTATCTTACATTAAACACTGCTATGATTGAGAGTGGTTTTGTTTCCCTGATTATCTGTCTGTTTAGCATGGTTTCTTTTCTAAAATTCAATAAGCAAGATGCTTGATCATTTACAACATCATACTCTCCAAAACTTGTTTGCACTCAATTTTTCAAAAAAATGCATCACATGAAAGTTCTTTGAAAAGAAGGATTGAGGAATTAAACAATTTTGAGGCAAGCAAAAGATTAGGAGAAGTGGTGGTTCTAGTTGTATGATTATGTATTAAGGTTGCATGCTTGTGAAAACTTGCATGGGAGCTCATAGGCAGGACATGAAGTTCAAAGAAGTATTGTGGAGATTCTCAAAAATCTATTGATCAAAGAAGCAGCAAACAAAACAAAAGAAAATAAAGAAAATACAAAAGCAAAAAGAACATGGCCCAAGGCTCTGAGCATCAATTACTAGGCAGAAAAAGAAAGAAGAAATAAAACTCAAAGAGTTGTTAGCCTAGTAAATGCTTGTGATTGAGTTGTGTCAAAGAAAGAGGCTTGAGCAAGTAAATCCTTAGGGGTGCTTTAACACCTAATACCTTAAAACCAACTGGTTTAGGAGTATTGATTGAAAGCTTATCTAAAGAGCCGCTTTGAGACATGACACTTAGAGTCGAGGCCAAAGCACTGAAACTATAAGCTGCTTCAAGGTGACTACATATAAAGAGATCTCCATGATACCATTTGGATGAAAATCCTAAGACCTAAGACTCCCAATATGTGAGGACTAGTGAGCACTGAAGCCCTCGTATGAGCATATAATTTAGAGTTCACCCCACTGTTACTTGATCACTTCACTCACAGGACCTGACAAGTTGTTCTTCAATCCGTCTTAATTGAAAGAACCACTGAGCATAATTAGTTTCCTTGCTTGGGGACAAGCAAGCTTTAAGTTTGGTGTTGTGATGACAAGTCATCTTAGCCTAGTTTCACTAGCCTTTTTCTTTTGTTTTCAATTGATTTATGCACTTTCTTGAGCCATAAGCAAGCCAATTGGGTAGATTTTCATGCTTCCTTTGATTTAATCAACCATAGATGAATTAATGCAATTTCATGAGGTTTTATGCAATAATTGTCACATATTATGAAAGAATGAATATCTCATGATTTTGAGCATAGCTTTGATATGTTTGGTTGATTAATGATAGGTGAAGAAAGCTTGGAGAAAGGTTGAAGCAAGAAGGAATGGCTAGGAGGAAGAGAGGACAAAAAGTTTAAGCAAAAGTTTGCCTCAAACTTTAGCTCAAACTTTTGGAATAAGTGAAAATGAACCAGGGAGCAAAAAGCTGGACTAAAAGTTTGCCTCAAACTTTTGTGCAAACTTTTGGGCAAAAAGCTGGACCAAAAGTTTGCCTAAAACTTTTGTGCAAACTTTTGGGCAAAAAGCTGGACCAAAAGTTTGCCTCCTCAAACTTTTTGGCAAACTTTTGGCATCACAAATCAACACTCTGGAGAGCAAAAGTTTGCGCCAACGTTTGCCTCTAACTTTTTGGCAAATGTTGGCGCCATGAGTGTGCAAGGGGAGGCCAATGTTGGAGCAAAAGTTTGACCCCAAACTTTTGCCCCAACGTTGGTATCAGCAAAAGAGGGTGGCTGATGTGAAAAGTTTGAGTAAAAGTTTGCCTCAAACTTTTACTCAAGCTTTCATGATTCCAAACCTGGTTCAATTCGGTTCTTCTCCAAACTCCAAGAGCAATCAACCAAGGCCTCTATCAACCCAATTCCATCAAGAGCAAAGGCCCAATTGAAGGCTTGAAGACCATTTGAAGAAAGTGTATAAATAGCATAGGATTTAAGTTTTTAAGGGAGCTGATGCCAAGGCATCATAGGCTAGTTTCACTAGCATGTTTCTGTTAGTTTTAGTTGTTTTATGCATTTTCTTGAGCTTAAAGTAACCAAAAATGGTTAAATGAAGAACAAAGTAATGAACCATCCAAACAATATGATTTTGATGCAAATTCCATGAGTTTTAGTTATATCACTTAAATGCTATGAATGAAAGATTTCTCATGAAATTTTGCAAGACTTTGATGCAATTGTTTGGATGATTTCAGGGAAGAAGAGGCTAAGCAAGGAAGCAACAAAATCAATAAAGGAAGCGTGAATATCACATGTGGAGTTTAAGTTCCAGTTTAAGCCTAAACTGGAGCTTAAACGCCAAAATCATGAAGGATAAGAAATGCTGGGATTGAAGTTTAACCTCCAGTTTGACCTCAAACTGGAGGTTAAACGCCAGAATGAAAAGCCTCACTTAAGGAGCATTCCACGTTTAACCTCCAGTTTGACCTCAAACTGGAGGTTAAACGCCAGAATGAGTATGCCAACCAGGGAGGAGTTCCACGTTTAACCTCCAGTTTGACCTCAAACTGGAGGTTAAACGCCAGAACCAGGAAGAGTACCAGGGGCCATTCCACGTTTAAGCTCCAGTTTGACTCAAACTGGAGCTTAAACGTGTTCGATAGTTTTTTCACTCCAGGGTTGCTCTCTCCATCTCCACGTTTAACCTCCAGTTTGACCCCAAACTGGAGGTTAAACGTGTTCGACACCTCCAGGGCCACCATTCCAAGCTTCCACGTTTAACCTCCAGTTTGACCTCAAACTGGAGGTTAAACGTGTTCGACCTCCAGTATGCCTACACCCCTTTCCACGTTTAACCTCCAGTTTGACCTCAAACTGGAGGTTAAACGTGTTCGACCTCCAGGATGCCTCATTCCTTTTCCACGTTTAACCTCCAGTTTAACCTTAAACTGGAGGTTAAACGTGTTCGACTACATTACTCTCCAGGGCTACCTTCTTCCATTTCCACGTTTAAGCTTCAGTTTAACCTTAACTGAAGCTTAAACGTGCTTCTACAAATGGCCTCACTGAAAGTGTCTGGCGTTTAAGTTGCAGTTTAAGCTTAAACTACAACTTAAACGCCACTCTTGAAAAGGGTTTCTGGGCCAGAAATATTGTGATTTAAGTTAGTCTTTGAGCACAAGTATTAACTTAAAATTACTTTGGTATGAAACCCAATTGAATATCATGGTTTATGGGATTGGGCCTGAAGGATTGATGAGTTTGAAATCTCAATTTATTGAGTCATGTGTCATTATTTGATTATCACTAAGTTGGCTCAATAAATGTTACAGGATCTGGATCAACAACCTCATCAAGATTATGGATCATAAACCCAAGGCAAAAGGAAAGCAAGGAGAGGCCTCAAAGCCCAAGAAGCACAACTGAAGCTCAATATAGAAAGTGTATAAATAGGATAGAAGTTAAGTTAGAGAGGACCGGGACTTTTACTTTTACTTTGAGAGTTTCTTTTTCTTTGTAATTGAATTCAGAGCTATGATTCACTAAACCCCCTTTCATTGGGTTAGGGAGCTCTATTGTAATTCAATGAATCAATAATAGTTTATCTTCTTCTTCAATCTTTTCTCTTGAATTTTGTTAGAAAGCTTCTCGATCTAATTCCATTGAGTAGTTGTCTTGGGAAAGAGACTACTCATACTTGGAATCCTTCGGAGCCTTGGGAAAGGAATGGAGGATTCATGCTAGAGAAGCTTTCTCACAGTGGATTGGATTGGGGTTTGGATGGATATTGTGACATGTAATCCTACCAAATTGTGGTTCATGAAATTGTGTGGTATAATCAGTGATCAAGCATCATCTCTTCTTATGAACATTTAAACCAAGGGATTGGGAATTTGTTTGTTTTTAGAGAGCATTGGTGAGCCAAGGAATTGGGATCCAATCATATAAGATTGCCAAGCAAAATTCAATGAATGCATTGGTTGAGGAAGAGATTTACATGTTTTGATTCGGAGATTTCAATATCTCCTAAACCCAATGAATTCCCCATTTCTGATTTCCACTTTCTCTTTACATTCTGCAATTCAATTCTTGCAATCATCCCCATTCCCTTTTAATTTCAGCAATTTACATTCTGCTCCTTAATTCATGCAATTTAAGATTCAGCCATTTAATTTTCTTGTCATTTACTTTTCCCGCCAATTTTACATTCCGCAATTCTCATCTCAAATCTTGATTCCGCTCAACTAGAACACACTTCTAATCCGAATTGCTCACTCAACCAATCCTTGTGGGATTCGACCTCACTCTATTGTGAGTTTTTACTTGACGACGATAACCGGTGCACTTGCCGGAAGGAATTTTGCCGATCGTGCAATTTCCTAAATCGTAGCATAACACGTTTATGCGCATCAGGAGCTTTCCTTTTAGTTTTCATAGAGAGTTTTCGGAGAGCTTTTGGTGTTGAGAGAATTTTAATTTCTAAGTCTCGGGGAAGGAGAATTGAATTCCCTTCCTCTTAGTTTTCTTGCTTTCAATTTCAATTACACTTATCTTGGATCTTGGGTTGGAGAATTGAAGGAATTCTGTTTCAATCTCATCCTGAGATCTCTTTGTTGAATTCTACTGCACAATTGAATTTAAATTTCTGTTAATTGCTTCTTCATCTACTTTTTGTAATTTACATTTCCTTTGCAATTGTTCTTGTTGGATTTAGGAAGGCATTGAGATCTAGACTTGGCTATCTAGTCTCTTGAGTCCTGAGATCTGAATTCTCATTTTACTTTCTCTGTTTAACGCTTTTCATGCTCATTTACAATTCTATTTTTAGATCCGGTTCAATCCAAGTCATCTTCTATTTCTCTGTTTGCTGAATTTTACCTTTCCTTGTTTAATTTATGCAAATCCAATTCCCAATTCCCTTTACAATTCAAGCCATTTACATTTCTTGCACTTTAAGATTCTGCAATTTACATTTCTTGCATTCTAAGTGTCTGCCATTTAATTTCTTGTTCTTTAAGATTCAGCACTTTAAATTTCAGTTCTCTTTACTTTCATGCAATTTACCCACTCCCTTTACTTTCTCTGCAATTTAAATTCTGCAAATCACAAATCTCTCAACCAAATCTTGATTCGCTTGACTAAATCAACCACTAAGCTAAAATTGCTCAATCCTTCAATCCCTGTGGGATCGACCTCACTCCCATGAGTTATTATTACTTGATGCGACCCGGTGCACTTGCCGGTTAGTTTTGGGTGTTTTGGAGAAATTCGTTTTTCCACAAAAATATCCCATCAGCATCAATCACTTATATGTCTTTTGTGATTGTGGCATGCCTAGAAAACTAGCCTACCATGAACATTAACTTGCTATTCTTCTTACCTTGGTTTGTCAAAGTGCACTGCATGATTCTTTTCTTGCTTGGGGACAAGCAAGGTTTAAGTTTGGTGTTGTGATGACATGTCATCATGTCACATTTTTCTATGCTTTTTCATACAAGAAATTGATGATTAGTGCTTAAATATTGCATTCTTTTGTGCTTAAATGGTATATTTCTTTGATCTTTTGATTTGATAAACTTTGTAGGAAATAAGAAGAAAAAGAAGCAAAAGTGCACAAAATAAGCTTAAAAGGAGAAAAAAAGAGTTTTGGGGCACACTTTGAAGTTGGAGCAGACTTTGATGCCTTAGGCCACGCTTTTAAAAGCGTGGCCCATGACCATGAACAAAGGAAACAAAGGCTTGCACTCAATTACATGGAGTTCTACGTTAAAATTGTTAACTTTTTCGGGTTTTTTTAGCCTTGTGACAGCATGACCATGCCTCCTTCAAATGGCCATAACTTGATCTACATTTGTCCAATTGATGTGCTTCCAGTTGCGTTGGAAATCTGACATTCAAAGCTTTCCAATGACATGTAACAATCTATATTTGGCATTAAATTGAAGCACAAATAATAGGCATCTTTAAGGCCCAAAAACTAACCAAGCAAGTGCTCACACCAAGGCTCGAATAGGGGAACCACGTAGCGCTCAACCAAAGGCCCAAAAAGCATAGCGCTACGTTAACTCTTTTCACTTTATCGTAATTTCCAAGCTTGGGGAGGAGACTTGTGCTGTCCACACACAAGGAGTACCGCTCAATGCACATGGATTTTTTAATTTTTCTGGTTTCACATGAGTAGGTACCCAAATTTCCAATATTTTCTCATTTAAACACTGTACACTTTCATTAACCCAAGTTCCCACAGTTCTCCACACTTAATTAATACACAATATCTATCTTAAGCTAACCAAAGATTCAATTGGGGGTAATTAATTGTTTTTCCGCTTAAGGCTAGTGATGCGGTAAAATATAGAACAAATGGGGATTAAAAGGCTCAACGTGGCTAACAAGGGTGATTGAAAGGGTAGGCTATTTGGGATAAGTGAGCTAATAACAAATAATGGCCTCAATCATATGTATGCATATTAATACACTAAACATTTGACATATAGAATGGAACAAAATATAGATTGTAATTATAGAGAAGGAAACACACAAGAATAAACTGTTATGGTTAAGTAGTGTAACCATGTAATTAAGCTCAAATCTCATGGGTTGTGTATTTTTAGCTACAATTCATGTTCCAATTTACAGTTTTCAAACAAGTTTAACACAAATTTTTTTTAATTTAAATTAGTGAAATATTATAAAATAGAGTCTTGAAAAGAAGTTTATTACTTTAACCAAGCAAACATACTTGCAAACAATTATTATCATGCAATCTTTTTTATCTAACAAAAGAAAAACTAAAATGTTGGTGTTAAGAGAGAGAGAGATTACCTCTGCAAGTCTGGTACTGACCGATCTCCCCACACTAAAAGCTTGGCACTGTCCTCGGGTTTTTTTAGCCTTGTGACAACATGACCATGCCTTCTTTAAAGGGCCATAACTTGAGCTACATTTGTCCAATTTATGTGCTTCCAGTTACGTTGGAAAGATGACATTTAGTGCTTTCCAACAGTATATAACAATCTATATTTGACATAAAATTGAAGCATAAGTAATTAGAATTTTTAAGGCCCAAAAACCAACAAAACAAGTGCTCACACCAAGGCTCGGAGAGGGGAACCACGTAGCGCTCAACCAAAGGCCCAAAAAACATAGTGTTAAGTTAACTCTTTTAACTTTATCATGATTTCCAAGCTAAGGGAGGAGACTTGTGCTGTCCACACACAAGGAGTAGCACTCAATGAGTTAACTGAGCGCTTAATAAGTGAGCGCTATTTGCAAAAGGAGACAGCCATGGTTCGAAGATGGAAACCCATATGCAAAGGGGCGCTACGTTGAAATACTAACTGAGCGCTACATTGCAAGGCTTGGTTCGAAGGGAGGAACAAGGCAAGGGAGCGCTACGTTACCTTTCCTCACTGAGCGCTCCATTGGAGCTAGCCCCCCAATCCATTTCCGAACAAGTGCACCCATGGACCATTTTCCATCAAGTGCCACCCAAGGCCAAACCAAAAAGCTGCAACTCTGGCTCAATTAATCCCAATTTAAACCCATTGACACACCAAAGCAAGCAAAACCCATGGACATCACTCAAAGGCACAAGAAAAAGCTAGATTAGGAATTTCATTTGAATTGTAATTTGTTTTCAATTTCAATTTCATTTTCATTTTGTAAAGCCTACAAAAAGGCATCAGTTTCATTTTATTAGGGAGGCTGGCTCTAATAGCGAGCAGTAGGAGTAGATTAGAGAGCTCTCTTTTAATTTTCCTTTTTGAATTTAAGAATTGAGATTGGATCTGGGTTCATTTTCTATTTTCATTGTCTTTCTTTTGCAACTTCTACTTTTTAATTCTAGGCTTGTGAACTCTGATTGAAGAATTCTTTGAAGTTCTTCCTCTTGGAGTTCCATTTTTTTTTGTTTTCAGAATTTATGAATTAAAGATCCGATCTCAATTGCTTCTTTCTGATTTTCACTTCTTCTGCAAATTTTCATTTCTGCTTTAGTTCTTCTGCAAATTTACTTCATCTTCTACTTCTCTGCACTTTATAATTCTAGTTTTATTTTGAATCCCAGTCCCCAAATCCTTTACTCTTCAAGCAATTTAAGATTCCCAGCAATTTAGATTCAGTAATTTAAGTTTCTTGCATTTTTAGTTTTAGTCATTTACCTTTCTTGCAATTTAAGTTTCAGATATTTTACTTTCTTGCACTTTAAGTTTCTGCAATTTTACTTTCTGTACTTTAAATTCACTGTAATTTCCTTTCTGTTGGTTCAATTTCATCCAATTCACCAATGTTAGCTTGACTAAACTAATCACCCACTAAAGTTGCTTGATCCATCAATCCCTGTAGGATCGACCTCAGTCTTTTGTGTAATTACTACTTGATGCGACCCGGTACACTTGCTGGTGAGTTTTGGTGTGGAATCTAATTTCCACCCCATCAGTAAGTTGAGAGGCTGGTGAGTTCTGCAGTGAAGAAGGACTCGTGAGTGCTGGGAAAGACGTAGTGGAACATAATCTGTGCCCACACTCGAGCCTCCAAGGTAAGTGTTGAAGTCAATATGCCCTTAGGTCGGGATCGATGGTATCCATAGATCCATCTACTGCCAGGTTGTGCTATAACTCTGAGGACGTTGTCCCAGTCAAATTGGTATGTCTGGTGCTTGACAGAGACTTCTTGGTATGCGTCCAATCCTTCTAGAGTAGGGGAGAGATCTAAAGCTCACTGAATGGCCCCTTCAGATATAGGGACTTGCTTCTGATGGACATAGACAGACTGCAGGGCTGGCATGTGAAAATTAGAGTAGAATTCAACTACCCATTAGAGGTTGACCTGCCATGGCTGCCTCTGTAAGAATCTCCATTGTCTGCACTCAATGCGGGGCTCTACAAAATCAATATTGTGGGTAGGGACGATGAGTAGGTGCTCATTGTTGTAGTTTCGTTCAGCCAGGATGGGGAACATCTGCTCACAGTAGCGGTTAGTGAACCGCGCAGTGTCCCTTGCTGGAAAGGGTTTCTCGGTTTCATCGACCTTGATGATCCTCTTGACCCGCTTTGTTGTTGGTTTGACTGATGTTGAGGATGGTTTCGCAGCTGGTGCTCTTTTCGTCTCCCTCCTCGCCGGTGGCTTGTTAGAGGCTTTCTCTTTACCCTTCTGGGTGGCCATCCCGAAAAGGGGAAAAAAAAAGAACATGAAATCAAATAGCTAGAACCTGGAGGAGGAAATTACAAGTGATAATCAATGCCAAGGTAAAGGAGAATGTCGTAAACACATGATCACGATTCCATGTAATTAGGACATCAATGGAAATATAGCATGATAAATTAAGACAATTAGATGCAAGATGTTTATTAGCATGCCGGGAAAGGCATGAGTAACGTAGATCAAGCATTAAGAGCTTAATTTGATTATCCAATGTAACAAACTAACAATCACATTTGTGATGACAATTATATTTAATCAATAAAATGTTGCAAGGGTTTTGTGAAAAATAGGCAGCAGAGTAGAAGAATAGAATAATTAATAATTCACAATGCCATACGGACTTTTCACAAATACTTGGTATGCATGTAAAATATGTTAGGAAAAGTATGAAATCCAACATGCATGCAACCTAAAAATTAGTATTAATTATCAAATCACACCCTAATATATCCACAAGTAAAATATAGAAGAAAACAATCACCCATTTAAATTTCTAACACCAACATAAAAATGCATGGAAGAAGAAAGAAAAAGAAACCATAGATAATGAAATTAAAAGAAAAATAAAGAAGAAGGAAACATAAATTAAAGTAATAATGAAAGGGTAAAAGGGGAAGAGGAAAAGAACCTGGATGATGAAAAATGAAAGAAGAGAGTAATAGAAAGTAAGAAAGAATAAGGAAGAAGAAAGAAAGAAGGAGGAAAAAATTAGGATTGAAAAGAATTAGCATTAGGAGGGAGAAAGAAGGAAAACTGGCAGCGCTGGGATTTAGTGGTGTGGTGCAACCGATGCGCATGCGTACTGCGTGCGTCTGCATGAATTGCGCGAAAGGAGAGGGACGCGGAGGCATCCCGTACGCGTACGCGTGAACGAGGCAGTGCCTCTAGCGCGAATCCAGTGCGAGGCCAGCACAACTTTCGGCCAAAATACCCAAGTACGCCGGTTTTCTGAGCCACGCGTACGCGTCAGGGGCGCATACGCGTGGATTGGCAATTGCGCAGGGGACGCGTACACGCAACGCGCGCTTCCGCATGGGTTGTTGGTGTGCTAAGCCTCCCTTCTGCACGCCTCCAACCCAACTCTCTGTAGCATTTGTGCACTTTTCGATCCCCAAGGGACGCGTGCGCGCCATAGACGCGTGAGCGTCGATGGTTTTTTTTATATATGCAGAATGCAAAATGCAGCATGCAGATGAATATACAGAAATTACGAATGAAAAACTTATAAAAATAAAATAAAATAAAGCTAAGAATGAAAAATAATGATCATACCATGGTGGGTTGTCTCTCACCTAGCACTTTGCTTTTACGTCCTTATGTTGGACGGTCCATAAGCTCAGTCTTCATCTATTGATGGATCCTCCAGGAGGAAGATCTCTAGTTCCTTGTTGTTCTTCATCTTCTCACCATGATATAGCTTTAAGCGATGTCCATTGACCTTGATGAATTTGGAGCTTGAAGGATGACTCGGTTGAAAGACTCCGTATGGCGCCGCCTCCTCTACTCTGTAGGGACCCTCCCATCTTGATCTCAGCTTACCTGGCATGACTTGTAAAGGAGAACTAGCTCCACAGGTCTGAATTCTCTCCTCTTGATGTGCTTGTCATGCACAGCCTTCATCTTCTCTTTGTATCGCCTGGAGTTGTCATATGCTTCTAGGCAACGGTTCTCTAATTCTTGTAGTTGCAGCTTCCTTTCAGCTCTGGCCTTCTCAAATCCCATGTTGATTTCTCTTACCGCCCAAAATGCTTTGTGCTCTACCTCTACTAGGAGGTGACAAGCTTTTCCATAAACCAGGAGAAAGGGGCTCATCCCGATTGGTGTCTTGTATGCTATCCGATATGCCCAAAGCGCATCTTGTAGCCTGGTACTCCAGTCTTTCCTATGAGGCTTGACGATCTTCTCCAGATACACTTTATCTCTCTATTAGACACCTCTGCTTGCCCATTGGTCTGGGGATGGTAAGCTGTCGCTACCTTGTGAGTAATTCCATTCTTCTTCAGTAGTCCTGCTAATCTCCTGTTACAAAAGTGAATGCCTTGATCACTCACGATTGCTCGTGGTGATCCAAAGCGACAGATAGTATGGTTAATAACAAAGGAGACAACAGTGTTAGCATCATCAGTACGGGTAGGAATTGCTTCCACCCATTTAGAAACATAATCTACAGCTAACAATATATATAAGAAACCACTAGAGTTTGGAAATGGACCCATGAAGTCAATGCCCCAAACATAAAAAATCTCACAGAACAACATAATCTGTTGGGGCATCTCATCCCTCTTGGATATGTTACCAAACCTCTGGCATGGGGAACAAGATTTACAGAAGGCAGTAGCATCTTTAAAAAGAGTGGGCCACCAGAATCCACAGTCTAAAATTTTTCTAGCTGTTCTTTGAGGGCCAAAATGTCCACCACTCTCAGAAGAGTGGCATGCCTCTAAGATGGACTGGAATTTTGATTGAGGCACACACCTTTTAATTATCTGGTCAGCACCATACCTCCATAAATATGGATCATCCCATATATAATATTTGGACTCGCTTTTCGGCTTGTCTTTTTTATGCTTAGTAAAGTTGGGAGGGAAGGTATGACTGACTAGATAATTAGCTATAAGCGCATACCAAGGAACTAATTCAGATATTGCATGCAAGCTATCAAATGGAAAAGATTCATTTATAGGAGTGGAGTCAGCCTTAATGTGCTCAAGGCGACTCAAGTGGTCTGCCACTAAATTCTAGGAACCACTCCTATCCTTAATTTCTAAATCAAATTCTTGCAGCAGCAATATCCAATGTATTAGCCTTGGTTTAGACTCTTTTTTAGCTAATAAATACTTTAGAGCTGCATGATCTAAGTACACCACCACCTTAGTACCAAGTAAATTGGCTCGGAATTTATCCAGAGCAAAAATAATAGCCAGAAGCTCCATTTCAGTGGTAGTGTAATTAGACTGAGCAGCGTCTAATGTCTTAGAAGCGTATGCAGTTATGAAAGGATCCTTACCTACGTGCTGAGCCAGCGTCGCTCCTACTGCATGGTTGGAGGCATCACACATAATCTCAAATGGCTGGCTCCAGTCAGGTCCTCTCACAATCGGAGCCTAAGTCAAGACGATCTTCAGCTTATCAAACGCTTCCATGCAGTCTGCATTCAGCTCGAACTCAACATCCTTCTACAATAGTCTAGATAAAGGCAATGCTACCTTACTGAAGTCCTTGATAAATCTCCGGTAGAAACCTGCATGACCAAGGAACGAACGGACTTCCCTCACGGAGGAGGGGTAAGGTAAACTAGAAATGACATCTACTTTTGCTAGATCTACAGAAATACCAGTACTAGAAACAACATGTCCTAGCACAATTCCTTGTTTTACCATAAAGTGATATTTTTCAAAATTTAAAACAAGGTTTGAACTAACACACCTGTCTAATACTCTAGCTAAACTATCCAAGCAAAGGCTAAATGAATCACTATATACGCTAAAATTATCGATGAAAACTTCTATACAGCTTTCAATAAGATCTGAGAAAAGACTCATCATGCACCTTTGGAAAGTAGCCAGTGCATTACACAAGCCAAAAGGCATCCTTTTGTAAGCATACGTTCCAAAGGGACATGTAAAAGTAGTCTTCTCCTGATCTTCAGGAGCTATATGAATTTGAAAATAGCCTGTATAACCATCTAAAAAGCAGTAATGTGATTTACCTGACAGGCAATCAAGCATCTGATCAATAAATGGCAAGGGGTAATTATCCTTACGAGTAGCTTGGTTGAGGCGCCTGTAGTCAATGCAAACCCGCCATGAATTCTGCACTCTAGTTGCCATGAGCTCTCTATACTCATTCTTCAATGTTGTGACTCTAGAATTCTTGGGCACCACTTGTACTGGGCTAACCCATTCGCTATCTGAGATTGGATAAATGATATCAGCTTCTAGCAGTCTGGTTACTTCCTCCTTGACAATTTCTAAGATGGTGGGATTCAGTCTTCTTTGAGGTTGACGAATAGGCCTTGCTCCCTCTTCTAAAAATATCCTGTGCTCACAAACTTGAGGGCTGATGCCTACTATATCCGCCAGGCTCCACCCAATTACTTTCTTGTGTCTTCTCAGCACCCTAAGCAGCTGCTCCTCCTGTTAGGATGTGAGTTCCCTTGCAATGATAAATGGGAGCTTCTGATTATCCTCAAGGTAAGCATACTTGAGGTGGGGTGGAAGGGGCTTTAACTCCATTTCTGCTTATGGTTAGACACTTGATCATTTAGAGCTAGTGATAATGGCAAAGTGTCCTCATTGTGTTAAGAGGATTTCCCCACACTTGGACCATGCTCCATGCGCATCTCTTCTAGTTCTTCTTGGAGGACTGAAGACACAGTCTCCTCAATGATGTCGCACTGGAAGATGGAATGATCTTCCGGAGGGTGCTTCATAGCTTCATCCAGATTGAAGCTCACTGCTCGGCCATCTATCTTAAAAGAATAAATTCCTGAGAAGGCATCCAGTTGGAACTTTGAAGTCTTCAGGAATAGCCTTCCAAGCAGGATGGATGACAGTCTTCCTGAGTCATTAGGGGGCATTTCTAGGATATAAAAGTCAATGGGAAATGTGAGGCTCTTAATGCTCACCAGCACGTCTTCAGCAATTCCAACCACTGTGATGATGCTTTTATCTGCTAAAACAAAATGAGCTGCTGACCTTTTTAAGGGAGGGAGCCTGAAAGCATCATATATAGACAAATGCATAATACTCACGCACGCTCCTAAATCACACATGCAGTCAGAGAATATTACACCCCCAATGGTACAGTTAACCATGCATGGGCCTGGATCACTACATTTTTCAAGTATATTCCCCATTAAAGCAGATATAGAACTACCTAAAGGAATAGTTTCTAATTCATTAATTTTATCCTTATGCATGCATAAATCTTTCAGAAACTTCGCATATTTAGGTACTTGCTGAATAACATCAAAAAGGGGAATAGTTACCTCAACCTTTTTGAAGATTTCTACCATTTTGGGATCGAGTTCCATTTGCATTCTGGGCTTCCTTGCAAGGTGTGGAAAGGGGATAGGAATGGCGTCTCTTGTAGCTTCAGCTTCCTTTGGTTCTCCATTCCTTGGTTGAGCTGCTTTTTCTTCAACCATGTCTTGTACTTCATCCTCCTCTTCAACATCCTCCACTTCAACCATGTCCTCAATTAGGGTGTTTTTTGGTGGACTTGGCTCTTCGTGATTCCTCTCTTGTAGTGTGGTTCCGGACATCAGAGTGATGGCATTGATTCCACCTTTGGGGTTGGGTATAGGTTGAGAAGGAATTCCACTGGAGCTTGAAGGCTGATTATTGGGAGCGGAGAATGAATCCATCCTGGAGATGAGAGCTTGTAAAGTGGCATTCAGACCATTTATGGTAGAGTTAAGTGTATTCTGAATGTTTTGTTGTCCTTGTGCAGGAGAACGAAGTATCTCATCATTAGAAGAGGAAAGGGGTAAGTGATCTGAGGAGCTTGCTATTGGTTGTTCTGAGGCAATTGGGACTGCCTTAGGTGAGGTGCTCTGTAAGGCTGGTTCTGGTTCTGTTGTTGATAGGGAGGGTTCTGCTGATTCCGGTGCTGCTGTTTGTTATTATTATTCCACCTCTGATTTCCCTGGTTGTCTCTGCCTCCTCTGTTATAGTTGTCCCTCCATTCATGGTTGGAGTTGTCTTGCCAACCTTGGTTATAGTTCCCACCTTGGTTATAATTGCTGCCTTATTGAGAGTATCTTTGATTCGGGCGGTCATAGAAGTTATGAGTAGCTGCCAAGGTGTTGTCTTCTTGTTGGAGTTACGGACACTCATCAGTGTAATGATTATAATCGGCACATATCCCGCACACTCTCTGAGGAACCAGTTGTTGACTATGTTGCGGTGAGGGAGGCTGAGATTGTTGTTGGTTCAGTTGAAGCTGCTTCAGTAAGTTGGTTATCTCTCACAGAGTCTGCGTGAGAGCAGTAGTTTCACTGCTAGAGGAAACCTCTGCAACAGCCTTGGGATTGTTGTTCCTGTGCCTGACATTCCGGGTAGATTCAGCTAGATCGGTGATCAGTTGCCACGCCTCTGTCGCTGTCTTGTACTTCTTCAGAGAGCCATTACTTGCAGCATCTAATGTAGTCTTATCCTAAGGCTTCATGCCATGTGTGAAGTAGTTGATCAACTCCATTTCATCAATCTTGTGGTGGGGGCATGAATCTAGGAGATTCCTGAAGCATTCCCAATATTCGTAAAGGGTCTCTGAGTCACCATGGATAATGCAGAAGATCTCTTTCCTCAGTTTATTTGTAACTTCAGCTGGAAAGTATTTTTCCAAGAATTCTCTCCTGAGCGTATCCCAGTTGGTAACAACTGCTTCTAGTTAGGTGTAGTACCACTCCCTCACCTTTCACTCAAGAAAAAACTGGAAGGCGATTAGCAGAATAGAAGTCTCATCTGCACCATGACGCCTAACAGTAGAACAGGCTGTCTGAAAATTTCTGAGGTGCTTGATAGGCTCCTGAGCAGGTAAGCCATGAAACTTGGGTATTAGGTTGATTAGCATAGTCTTTAGTTCAAAATTTGGAGCCAGATTTAGGTGACGCACTTGATACGGTTGCAGTGTAAAGTCTGGAGCTCCTGCTTCCTGTAGTGTAATCCTTCTGGGCTCCGCTATATCACCTGCACGTGAATCAACAAAATTAGTAGAAAAGGAGCTTGTTTCTTCCTCAGATGGCGCTTCAGATTCGCCCTCTGATGAGATTGGTGAATTGGCAAGAACTATTTCACCACCCTCAGAGGCTAACCGATGCCGAGCTCGCCTGATACGGGAAATAGTTCTGTCAATTTCAGGATCAAACGCGGCTAAGCTCGGATCAGGCAGCGAACGTGTCATTCAATGAAAGAAATATATAGCTCATGCTAATAAAATAAAATAAAATATACAAAAATTAAAAATATGTACACCATCTAATAATATAGCACGCAATTACAACTCCCCGGCAACGGCGCCAAAAATTGACGTGGCGGAAATTAGCCAATTAAGAAATTAATAGAAGAAATATGTTGCAAGTATAGTTCTTAACCAGCAAAAATCCGCTTATCAACTTAGAAGGGTTGTCACAAATTTAGAATAAAAATACTGGGAGTAGGAATCCCAGGTTGTCTCCTAACAAGCTGACAAAAGAGTGCTATTTTATTAGTCATGAGTTTTCTGAGAATTTTTAAGAGTTGTAGAACAGAAAAGTAAATGATTGTAAATTGAGGACAATGAAAATTAACGAGAGAATTTATTCAATTAAATAAAAGCCTTAACCGGGGGTAGATTAATTGGAAGTTCTATCCTTGTTGGTTTTTTTCCAATTGGGATAGCAAAAGGTTGTTGTTCTACTTAGTCATCCCTTACTAAATAAAGGAAAGTCAAGCAACCAACTAATCAACTCTGAATCCTAGGTCCTAATCCTCTCCGTAGGAAGGATTAGAGTTAGAGACTAGAGAGTTAGCCAATAACTTCCAATTTAACTAATCACTTGAGCATTCCAACTCTAGGGTCTCCTTTTAATCAACCCCCAAGTCAAGTTAGGAGTCTACTCCATTGACATGAAAATTACTTGCATAGAATTAAAAAGGGAATAAAAGGAAGACATGATAAATAATAACTGAAAATTAATTAAAAGTAAAAATAGTTCTTTGCATTAATAAATTCCAAAATGCAACATACGTATCTGAACAGCGTCAATAAGTAATCAAAAGAGTAAAGGAATAAGAAAGCAAACTAGAATAATGGAAACTTCAACGGAGGTAATGACTCTTCTCAATATCCAAAGCAAAAGCATAAAACTCTAGAACTATGAATGTAAAAGAAACCTAGAGAAAGTCGTAATTTCTCTCAAAGATTTCAAACTAAAAACTAAAATTATTCGTAATGTCAATGTCCGTTGAGTCTCTGCTTGTCCCCTAACTCTAGTCTGTATTTTTGGGCCGAAAACTGGGTCCAAGCTTGGCCCAAAATTGCCCCAGCATTTTCTGCGATTTCTGCAAGTCGCGCATGTCACGCGTACGCGTCAGGCACGCGTACCCGTCGCTGGTCATCTTTGCGTGTCACGCATACGCGTCAGGCATGCGCACATGTCATCGTGAAAACTCCAATTCACGCGTACGCGTCAGGTACGCGCACGTGTTGCTGTGCAGATTTCCAAATCACGCGCACGCGTGAGGCATGTGTGCGCGTCGATGCTCGTTGGTTGTTTCCTTTATTTCTTGTGTTCCTTCCATTTTTGCAAGCTTCCTCTCCATCCTCTAAGCCATTCCTGCCCTGTAAAGCCTGAAAACACATAACGCACATATCACAGCATCAAATGGTATAAAGGGGAATTAAAATACACAAATTAAAGGCTTTGGAAGCAAGTTTTCAACCATATAACAAAACTAGGAAGGAATTGTAAAACCATGCAATTTGTATGAATAAGTGTGCAAAGACTTGATAAAAACCACTCAATTGAACACAAGATAAACCATTAAATAGTGGTTTATCACACCTCCACCTTAGCCTTGTCCACCTCTATGCCTCTTTTTGAGATCTTATGACCAAGAACCACCCCTTCTGTGACCATGAAATGGCATTTCTCCCAATTTAAAACACGGTTGGTTTCCTGGCATCTCTTTAGCACCAAGGCCAAGTGGTGTAAGCAATTAGAATATGAATCACAAAAAACAGAAAAGTCATCCATAAACACCTCAATGATTCTTTCAATCATGTCTGAAAATATGGAGAGTATGCACCTTTGGAATGTTGCAGGTGCATTGCACAATCCAAAGAGCATTCTCCTATAAGCAAAAACACCATAGGGACAGGTAAATGAGGTCTTCTCTTGATCCTTGGGGTCTACAACTATTTGGTTGTAACCTGAGTAACTGTCCAAGAAGCAATAATATTCGTGTCCCGCAAGTCTTTCCAGCATCTGATCCATGAAAGGTAGGGAGAAGTGGTCTTTCCTGGTGGCTTCATTAAGCTTCCTATAATCAATGCACATGCGCCAGCCAGTCACTGTTCTTGTAGGTATCAGCTCATTTTTCTCATTTGGTACAATAGTGATCCCTCCTTTCTTTGGAACTACTTGCACTGGGCTTACCCAAGGGATGTCTGAGATAGGGTAAATCACCCCAGCTTGCCACAATTTCAATACCTCTTTTTGGACTACTTCATTCATGGTTGGATTTAGCCTTCTTTGCTGCTATCTTGAGGACTTGGCTCCTTCTTCAAGTAGGATTTTGTGCATGCACATTGAAGGACTAATTCCCTTCAAGTCTGCAAGTGTCTATCCTATAGCATCTTTATGCTGTTTTAGCACTTGGAGAAGCTCCTCTTCTTGTTCCTCACTCAAGCTTGAATTGATGATTACTGGGTAAGTGTCATTGTCACCCAAGTAAGCATACTTCAAGCTTGGAGGCAGGGTCTTCAGCTCTAATTTTGGTGCCTCTACTTCCTTTTTGTCAGCGTGGTTCAGTATGATTGACTTCTTCATGGTTTCTTGTGGTAATTCTCCACTTTTTGCTTGTTGCTCCAGCTCCATGATCTCTTCACATTGTTCTTCCTCCAACACTCCTTGAACTATCTTTTCTATGGTATCTACCATCATGCACTCTCCTATGGATTCTTTGGGATAACTCATTGATTTGAATACATTAAAGACCATCTTCTCTTCATGTAATCTCAAGACTAGCTCTCCTTTTTGGACATTAATAATGGCTCCAGCAATAGCTAGGAATGGCCTTCCTAGGATGATAGATGTGTTGGCTTCTTCTTCCATGTCCAGCACAACAAAGTCAGCTGGGAAAATAAATTCTCCCACTTTCACCAGCAAATCCTCCACTACCCCATGAGGAAATTTAAATGTTCTATCAGAAGAATTGTTCACATAATTTGCCTGCTCCCATTCATTTTCAACTTCTGGGGCATTTTCTTCCCGTGGTGGTGCTTGAGCTTGGACAGCTGAGACTTGGCCAGTCTCCATCCTCTTTATTAAGGCTGCTAGTTGTGCTGCAATCATCTTGTTTTGTGATTTCAAGGCATCCATGGAATTTAGCTCCAGCACTTCTTTCTTTTGAGATCTTTCTGAAGCATAGAAGTATTCATTTTTAGCTACAGTCTTTATAACATCTATAGCTTCTTCAATGGTTTTCTTCTTGTTGAGTGAACCCCCTGAAGAGTGGTCCACAGCTTTCTTTGCTTCATATGATAGTCCTTCATAGAAAATGTGAAGTTGAACCCATTCGTTGAACATGTCCGGAGGGAACTTTCTTGTCAAGTCTTTGAACCTCTCCCAGGCCTCATAAAGTATTTCACCATCTTGCTGTTTGAAGGTCTGCACCTCAGCTCTCAATCTATTTACTCTATGTGGAGGGTAGAATTTGGCTAGAAATTTGTTTACAACTTCATCCCAAGTTGTTAAGCTCTCCTTGGGAAATGCTTCTAACCACTTTGCTGCCTTATCTCTGAGTGAAAAAGGGAACAAAAGTAGCTTGTAGGTGTCAGGGTGTACACCATTGGACTTTACAGTGTCATAAATCCTCAAGAATGTAGTGAGATGTTGGTTTGGGTCATCCTGGGTTCCCCCTCCATATGAACAATTATTCTCGACAAGTGTAATGAGTTGAGATTTCAACTCAGTTGTTAGCATGGATTGTTGGTTTGAGAATGCTGCTGCCACAGTTTCCTGGATTTGGGTTGATGTAGGAGCCTAAGACTCTCCTCTCTTGCCCAATATGATTACCAGCATCTACTCCAACATGGTTTTGCACTTCTTCTTCCATAGTATCTCCTAGATCTTCCTCTACTACTTCCTCTCCTACTATGCCTTTGCCTCTTGCTTCCCTCCTCAATCTAAGGAAGGTCTTCTCAGGTTCATTATCGATGGAGGATGAAGTTTCTCCCCTTCTACCTATCATACATTCAACAAATAGCAAGCAGAGGGCAAGTGAAGTAATCACTCTTATTAAGATTAATGGTTAGCTTGGTTGATGCAATTAATCAAACAGTTAGAAGAAGTTAAAATCCAAAGTAAAATCAAAATAAAACATAACTGAAGAAAAATTAAAGAACTGAAAAAAATAACAAGGTAATTAAAATGCTTAATCTAGCTCTCCAATCATTTTAATCATTGTCAAATTCGAACCAATCCCCGTCAACGGCGCCATAAAACTTGATGACCGGAATTCACACTCCATATAAAAATGATGAATCCATTCTTTTGGCAAGCACACCAAAAATTATCGTCAAGTAATAATCCACAGTGGAGTGGGATCGTATCCACATAGATTGGTAGATTTGAGCAATTTTAATAAATTCTCTTGGCCATCATCTCCATTTGTTGCTGAATTTGTTGGTGCATAAGCTTGTTCTAGCCCAAGATGGTATCTACTCCTTCAAGTTCCATCACTCCCCTCGTTTGAGTTGTGTTGTGGTGCCTCTCAAAAGAGTAGAAATATTGATTGTTGGCCACCATATCAATGAGGTCTTGTGCTTCTTGAGGGGTCTTCATCATCTGGAGTGAACCTCCTGAGGAGTAGTCTAATGCTTTTTTTGCCTTTAGAGAAAGACCTTCATAGAAGTTTTGAAGTCTCACCCACTCACTGAACATATCTGATGGACATCTCCTTATCAGGGTTTTGTATTTCTCCCATGCCTCATAGAGTGACTCTCCCTCCTTTTGCGTGAAGGTTTGCACCTCTGTTTTTAGCTTGATGATTCTTTGAGGTAGGTAAAACTTAGCTAAGAATTTGCTCACCAAGTCATCCCAATTGTTGATGCTCTCATTGGGAAAGGTTTCCAGCCGTTGAGATGCCTTGTCCCTCAGGGAGAATGGGAATAGAAGCAACTTATAAATGTTAGGATGCACCCCATTTATCTTGACTATTTAACAAATTCTCAAGAAAATAGATAAGTGTTATTTGGGGTCTTCAAGAGGGCCTCCTCTATAAGCGCAATTGTTCTGCACCAAAGTGATGAGTTGAGGTTTCAACTTGAAGTTGGTTACATGAACATTTGGGGTGAGGATGCTGCTTCCATAGTGTCTAGGATTGGGGATGGTGTAAGAGGCCAACACCCTGTTAGCAGGTTGGGCATTGTTGTTAGCTAGCCCTTCCTCATGCACCTCATCCTCCATGATTTGATCTAAGTCCTCTTCTGAATCCTCTTCACCAACAACTCTTTTCCTTCTAGCTTATCTTCTCAATCTTCCAAAAGTTCTTTCTGGCTTAGAATCAAAGGAAATTAATGTTGCTTCCCTTCCTCCTGGCATACACAAAACAAGAACAAACCAAAAGCATAATGATCACCCTAGTGCTAGAGTGATGTTAGAGTTAGTTGACACAATGTGTCAAATAGTTAGTGTGCTTAAACAAAAGCTAAGAAAAGTGCTCAATCTAGACTATCACTCACTTAATCATTGTCAATCTGAATCAATCCCCGGAAATGATGCCAAAAACTTGATGCGCGGGAATTTGCACAACACAAATCCCTTTGGCAAGTATACCGAATCGTCAAGTAATAACTCACTTTTGAGTGAGGTCGATCCCACAGGGATTGATGGATTAAGCAATTTTAGTTAGGTGATTTATCTAGTTGATGTGGAATTTACAACCACAGACTAACCAGCAAGTGCACCGGGTCGTACCAAGTAATACCTCAGGTGAGTGAGGGTCGATCTCACGAGGATTGAAGGACTAAGCAACATTGGTTGATTGATTTACTTAGTTAGAAATAGAAAATAGTATTTGAGAGTTCAAAGACATTAAACAATATAAAGAATATTGAAGAAAAGCAAGTAAATACGTTGGGAATAAAGTATGGAGAAACAGTTAAGGCTTCAGAGTTATCTATTTTCTGGATGAACTTTTCTTATTAATATATTTTTGATCATGTAAGATTTAATTCATGGCAACTATATGTGACTAGACCCTAATTCCTTAGACTTTTCTAGTCTCCTCTAAAATTCATTAACAGCCAATTCCCTGGTAAATCGATTCCAATTAGCGGGTGAAGTTCAATTCTAGTTATATGCCACAGAAATCCTAATTACCCAAACTTAAAAGGATTATATGTCACGTATCCTATTAATTCCAGATAAATTAGAAATTTAGGAGAATATGTTTTCAAGTTGTTGTTCATGTAAAGAGCTTTTCCAAGTTATACAAGAACGTAATTAGAAAGAGGGTCATACTTCCGTTCCACCCAAATTCATAAAGTAAAGAACGAAAATAATTCTTAATTATAAATCAAGACATGAATTAAAATAGAAAAACAATAAAATCAATCCATACAATAGACAGAGCTCCTAACCTTAACAGTGGAGGTTTCGTTGCTCATGGCAAAGAGAAAACAAGGATTCGGATAAAATGTAAATTGGAATTGAATGGAATAATGTTGTGTTGGAATCCCCCTGTTGGAATACCCTTTTATATCTAATCCTAATTAATTTAAAATCTATCTTCTAAAACTTAAAATAATATCTTTTCCTATTTTAAAATAAAAATTAAAGTTTAAATCAGAATTAATTAAAGCAATCAGCATGTCTTCAATTGATGGATGGGGACCACTTGCTTCGTAGGGTCCACGCCTAACTTGGAGTGGGAAAAACCATTCTTGTGTGAATCTCCCTTGAGTCTCTGCTATACCCTGGCTCTAGTCTGTGTTTCTGGGACAAAAACTGGGTTGAAACCTGGCCTGAAATCACCCCAACATTTTCTGCATTTTCTGCACGTGGCGGATGTCACGCGTACGCGTCAGTCACGCATACGTGTCGATGGTCTTCTTCGCGTGTCACGCGTACGCGTCAGGTACGCCACGCATCACTGAGCAACTTCACTTTTCACGCGTACGCATCAGGTACGCACACGCGTCGCCATGGAAAGCTCCAAATCACGCACATGCGTCAGGCACGCGCACGTGTCACTCCTCGCTGGTCAACTCCTTGGTTTCTTCTCTTTCTCTATAGAAACTCCATCAAATCCATCCAAATGCTACCTAAAATAAACAGAATTGTATAAGACTCAAAGTAGCATCCATAGTGGCTAAAAGATAATTAATTCTTGATAAAACTTAACAAATTAAATGCAAATTCACTAGGAAAAGGTAAGAAAGATGCTCACGCATCACAACACCAAACTTGAATTGTTGCTTGTCCTCAAGCAACCAAAACTAATATAAGCTTAGAATGTGAATTTTCATGAGGATGAGAGTTCAATTAAGCTCATGTCTCTTCTTATAGTGGGGCTTATAATTGGAATTCTGAATAGCTTTGGCATCTCGCTCTCCTTTGAATCAGAAGAATGTTACTGTCATTCGGAATTAGAATCCAAATAATATTATGAATTTTCTGATCTTTTTGTAACTCAATTTAACCCTTGAACACATCAATTTTCTTTATTTTGGTGCTTTGCACCTTGAGCCTATCCGTGACTTTAACTATTTTGTCTCAAGCTTCACTTGACACACAAACACCACAAGCACTTAATTGGGGAACTCTTTTGAAGTTCTGATTTTTCTTTCAGTTACTCCCAGACAGTGGTGCTCAAAGCCTTTGGCATACTCTGTTAATTGCAATTGATCTCGACTCTAAATGTTTTGTCTCAAGGATTACTTGACACAAGAACACCACAAGTATATAACTAGGGAAACAACTCTTTGAGCTTTTAATCATGTCTGACCTCCCTAGTCATTGATGCTCAGAGCCTTGGACCTTGCTTCTTTTCCCTTTTTGTTTTGCTATTTCTTTTGCTTCAAGGATTAGACTTTTGTTTATTTCAGAGAAGTCATAATAATTTTCTAAATTCCTGTTCCTTGTAAATTAACATTCTTTGATTCAAATTAAAATATGCACTGTTCATGTTATGCATTCAGAATCACAAAAAATACCACCACATTTAAGTGAATAAGACTACTGGTGCACGAAATTGTGATCTCAATGGCGCCAAAAACTTGGTGCGCACGATTATAATCTCAACTCCTTTTCACAACTCCGCACAACTAACCAGCAAGTGCACTGGGTCCTCCAAGTAATAAACCTTACGTGAGTAAGGGTCGATCCCACGGAGATTGTCGGCTTAAAGCAAGCTATGGTCATCTTGTAAATCTCAGCCAGGCAGATTCAAATGGTTATGGGACTTTGATAATTAAAATATAAATAAAATATAAAATAAGATAGAAATACTTAAGTAATTGATTGGTGAGAATTTCAGATAAGCGTATGGAGATGCTTTGCTCCTTCTGAATCTCTGCTTTCCTACTGCCTTCATTCAATCATTCACACTCCTTTCCATGGCGAGCTGTATGTTGGGGGATCACCGTTGTCAATGGCTACCGTCCGTCCTCCCAGTGAAAATGGTCCAAATGCGCTGTTACCGCACAGCTAATCATCTGTCAGTTCTCGATCATGTTGGAATAGGATCCATTAATCCTTTTGCGTCTGTCACTACGCCCAACAAGAGTATTAATTTTCAGCTCATCACAACACCAAACTTAAATTGTTGCTTGTCCCCAAGCAACTGAAAATCAAATAGGATAAAAAGAAGAGAATATACTATAAATTCCAAAATATCAATGAAATGTAGCTCCAATTAGATGAGCAGGACTAGTAGCTTTTTGCCTCTGAACAGTTTTGGCATCTCACTTTATCCTTTGAAATTCAGAATGATTGGCATCTATAGGAACTCAGAATTTAGATAGTGTTATTGATTCTCCTAGTTCAGTATGTTGATTCTTGAACATAGCTACTTTATGAGTCTTGGCCGTGGCCCTAAGCACTTTGTTTTCCAGTATTACCACCGGATACATAAATGCCACAGACACATAACTGGGTGAACCTTTTCAGATTGTGACTCAGCTTTGCCAGAGTCCCCAATTAGAGGTGTCCAGGGTTCTTAAGTACACTCTTTTTGCTTTGGATCACAACTTTAACCGCTCAGTCTCAAGCTTTTCACTTGACACCTTCAGGCCACAAGCACATGGTTAGGGACAGCTTGGTTTAGCCGCTTAGGCCAGGATTTTATTCCTTTGGGCCCTCCTATCCATTAATGCTCAAAGCCTTGGATCCTTTTTATTTTACCCTTGCCTTTTGGTTTAAAGGGTTACTAGCTTTTTGCTCTTGCCTTTTGGTTTAAAGAGCGAGGCTTTTTCTGCTTGCTTTTTCTTTTTTTTTTTTTTTGCAAGCCTTGTTCTTCACTGCTTTTTCTTGCTTCAAGAATCAATTTTATGATTTTTCAGATTATCAATAACATTTCTTCTTTTTCATTATTCATTCAAGAGCTAAAAATTTTAACATTCATGAACAACAATATCAAAAATATGCACTGTTCAAGCATTCATTCAGAAAATAAAAAGTATTGCCACCACATCAAAATAATTAGACTAATCTCAAGGATGAATTCGAAATTCATGTACTTCTTGTTCTTTTGCTTTTAGAACATTTTTCATTTAAGAAAGGTGATGGATTCATAGGACACTCATAGCTTTAAGACACAGACACTTAAACACTAATGATCATGTAATAAAGACACAAATATAAATAATCATAAAGCATAGTAAACGAAAAACAGAGAAATAAAGAACAAGGAAATTAAAGAACGGGTCCACCTTAGTGATGACGGCTTCTTCCTCTTGAAGAACCAATGGTACTTTTAAGCTCCTCTATGTCTCTTCCTTGCCTTTGTTGCTCCTCTCTCATAGCTCTTTGATCTTCTCTAATTTCATGGAGAATGATGGAGTGCTCTTGATGCTCCATTCTTAGTTGTCCCTTGTTGGAACTTAATTCTCCTAGGGAGGTATTGATTTTCTCCCAATAGTTTTGTGGAGGAAAGTGCATCCCTTGAGGCATCTCAGGGATTTCATGATGGGGAATTTCCTCATGCTCTTATTGAGGTCCATGAGTGGGCTCTCTTGTTTGCTCCATCCTTTTCTTAGTGATGGGCTTATCCTCATCAATAAGGATGTCTTCCTCTATGTCAATTCCAGCTGAATTGCAGAGGTGACAAATGAGGTGAGGAAAGGCTAACCTTGCCAAAGTGGAGGATTTGTCAGCCACTTTGTAGAGTTCTTGAGGTATAATCTCATGAACTTCTACTTCCTCCCCAATTATGATACTATGGATCATGATGGCCCAATCCACAGTTACTTCAGATCGGTTGCTAGTAGGAATGATAGAGCGTTGGATGAACTCCAACCATCCTCTAGCCACAGGCTTAAGGTCCGGTCTTCTTAATTGAACCGGCTTGCCTCTTGAGTCAACTTTCCATTGAGCTCCTTCCACACATATGTCCATGAGGACTTGGTCCAACCTTTGATCAAAGTTGACCCTTCTAGTATAGGGGGCGTGCATTTTCTTGCATCATTGGCAAGTTGAACGCCAACCTTACATTTTTCGGACTGAAATCTAAGTATTTCCCCCAAACCATTGTAAGCCATTTCTTTGGATTTGGGTTCATACTTTGATCATGGTTCCTAGTGATCCATACGTTTCCATAGAACTCTTGAACCATTAGGATTCCGACTTGTTGAATAAGATTAGAGAGTACTTCCCATCCTCTTCTTCTAATCTCTTGTCGGATCTCCGGATATTCGCCCTTTTTGAGCTTAAAAGGGACCTCAGGGATCACCTTTTTCTTGGCCACAACTTCATAGAAGTGGTCTTGATGGACCTTTGAGATGAATCTCTCCATCTCTCATCACTCAGAGGTGGAAGCAATTGCCTTCCCTTTCCTCTTTCTTGTGGTTTCTCTGGCCTTAGGTGCCATTAATGGTTATGGAAAAATAAAAAGCAATGCTTTTACCACACCAAACTTAAAAGGTTTTCTCGTCCTCGAGCAAAAGAAGAAGAAAAATAGTAGAAGAAGAAGAAAATGGAGGAGATGGAGGGGAAGAGTGTATTCGGCCAAGGGGGGAAGAAGTGTTTGTAATGTGTGAAAATGAAGTAGTGGTGAGGGGTTTATATAAGGGTGGGGGGAGGGTCTGGGCTATTTTTGACCCAGCTTTCAGCACAAAAAACACAGATTAAAGGCTATAAAGTGGGGGAATGCATCCATTCATGGGGAGGTCTTCGATTATTCACTTTTCATAATCTAGATGTAGTTTTTAGAGAGAGAGGATCTTTCCTCTCTCTTAGGATTTAGGATTTGTTCTTCTCAAGTTCCAGGTTTAATATTCCTTTTATTTATTTTCTCAATTTAGTTTATGAATTCTTTATGTTTGGATTGATTTTCTTTTATTAATGCAATTTGAGGTATTTCAGAATTATGATTGCTTTCCTTTATTTATCTAAATAATTTAGATTTTTCCCTTTTGGCTTTGGTTGATTAATTGGTAACTCTTGAGTTGTCAAACTCATCGTGATTGATAATTGTTATCTTTGCTGATTGATTTAAATTCCTGTAACTCTAGTCTTTCCTTAGGAGTTGACTAGGACTTTAGGTGTTAAATTGATTTATCCACTTGACTTACCTTCATAGTTAGAGGTTGACTTAGCGGGGAGAAAAATATAATTCTCATCACCATTGATAAGGATAACTAGGATAGGACTTCTAATTTTCATACCTTGCCAAGAATTTTCTTAGTTATTGATTTCTTAATTCCTGCAATTTATTTTCCATGTTCAAACCTTTTGAAACCCAAAAACACTATTTTTTATAACCAATAATAAATCATACTTCCCTGTAATTCCTTTAGAAGACGACCCGAGGTTTGAATACTTCACTTTATAAATTTTATTGGGTTTGTTACTTGTGACAACCAAACGTTTGTACGAAAAGATTTTCTGTTGGTTTAGGAGCTATACTTACAATGCGATTATATTTGTGAATTTCTTTACCGATAGGAAATCAGTTCGCCATAGTCCTCTTTCAACTGAAGGACCAACTCTCCTCTATCAACATCAATCACAGCTTTTGCTGTGGCTAGGAAGGGTCTGCCAAGGATGATGGATTCATCCTCATCCTTCCCAGTGTTTAGGATTATGAAATCAGCAAGGATGTAAAGGCCTTCAACCTTTACTAGTACGTCCTCTACTAGTCTATAAGCCTGTTTCATTGATTTGTCTGCCATCTCTAGTGAGATTCTTGCAGCTTGTACCTCAAAGATTCCCAATTTCTCCATTACAGAGAGGGGCATGAGGTTTATCCCTAACCCCAGGTCACAAAGAGCCTTCTCAAAGGTCATGGTGCCTATGGTACAAGGTATGAAGAATTTTTCGGGATCCGGTTTCTTCTGAGGTAATGTCTGCCTCAGTAATACACTCAGTTCATTGGTGAACAAGGGGGGTTCATCCTCCCAAGTCTCAGTACCAAATAACTTTGCATTCATCTTCATGATTGCTCCTAGATATTTAGCAACTTGCTCTTCAGTGATGTCTTCATCCTCTTCAGAGGAAGAATATTCATCAGAGCTCATGAATGGCAGAAGGAAGTTCAGTAGAATCTCTATGGTCTCAGTATGAGCCTTAGATTCCTTTGGTTCCTCAAAAGGAAACTCCTTTCTGTCCAGAGGGCGTCCCATGAGGCTTTCCTCACTGAGACTCACGTCTTCCTCACTCTCTCCAGGTTCGGCCATGTTGATCATGGTTATGGCCTTGAACTCTCTCTTGGGATTTTTTTCTGTATTGCTTGGGTGAGTACTGAGAGGAGTTTCAGTAATCTTCTTACTCAGCTGACCCACATGTGCCTCCAAATTTCTAATGGAGGACCTTGTTTCATTCATGAAACTTAGTGTGTTCTTAGATAGATTAGAGACTATGGTTGTCAGGCCAAAATGCCTCTGTTCAAAATTCTCTGTCTGTTGCTGAGAAGATGATGGAAAAGGCTTGCTATTGCTAAACCTATTTCTTCCACCATTATTATTATTGAAGCCTTGATTAGGCTTCTGTTGATCCTTCCATGAGAAATTTGGATGATTTCTCCATGAAGGATTATAGGTGTTTCCATAGGGTTCTCCCATGTAATTCACCTCTGCTATTGCAGGGTTTTCAGGATCATAAGCGTCTTCCTCAGAAGATGCCTCTTTAGTACTGTTGGATGCAGCTTGCAATCCATTCAGACTTTGAGAAATCATATTGACTTGCTGAGTTAATATTTTGTTCTGAGCCAATATGGCATTCAGAGTATCAATTTCAAGAACTCCCTTCTTCTGAGGCATCCATTGTTCACAGGATTCCTCTCAGAGGTCTACATGAACTAGTTATTTGCAACCATTTCAATGAGTTCCTGAGCTTCTGCAGGGGTTTTCAGATGAAGAGATCCTCCTGCAGAATGGTCCAATGACATTTTTGACAACACAGACAGACCATCATAGAATATACTTATGATGCTCCATTCTGGAAGCATGTCAGTAGGACACCTTTTGATCAGTTGCTTGTATCTTTCCCAAGCTTCATAGAGGGATTCTCCTTCCTTCTGTCTGAAGGTTTGGATTTCCACTCTAAGCTTGCTCATCTTTTGAGGTGGAAAGAATTTGGCCAGGAAAGCACTGACCAGCTTATCCTAAGAGTTCAGGCTATCCTTAGGTTGTGAATCCAACCATGTTCTAGCTCTGTCTCTTACAGCAAAAGGGAAAAGCATAAGCCTGTAGACCTCGAGATCAACTCCATTGGTCTTGACAGTGTCACAGATTTGCAAGAATTAAGCTAAAAACTGATGAAGATCTTTCATTGGAAGTCCATGAAACTTGCAGTTCTGCTGCATTAGAGAAGCTAATTGAGGCTTAAGCTCAAAGTTGTTTGCTCCAATTGCAGAAAGTGAGATGCTTCTTCCATAGAAGTTAGAAGAGGGTGCAATAAAGTCACCAAGCATCTTCCTTGCATCTCTACCATTGTTGTTGGGTTCGGCCATATCTCATTCTTTTTCGAAAATTTCTGTCAGGTCCTCTTCAGAGGGTTGTGCTTTAGCTTCACTTAGTTTCCTCTTAAGAGTCCTTTCAGGTTCAGGATCAGCTTCAATCAGAATGTCTTTATCCCTGTTCCTGCTCATATGAAAAAGAAAAGAACAGAAAAGAAGAGGAATCCTCTATGTCACAGTATAGAGATTCCTTTAAGTGAGTAGAAGAAGAGAAGAATAGAAGAAGGAGACGATAAAAATTCGAACACAGAGAAGAATAGGGGGTTCGAATTATGAGTAGAAGAGAAGTGTTAGTAGATAAATAAATAGATAGAAAGAGATAAGAGGGGGAAGAATTCAAAAATTAAATAAAATAAACTAAAAATATTTTTGTTTTTATTTTAAATGTTAATTAGAATTCGAAAATTAAAGAGGAAAATAAAATTAAATTGAAATTTAAAACAATTAGTTAATGAAAAGAAATTTTTGAAAAAGAGGTTAGTGATTTTCGAAAATAAGAGAGAGAAAAGTAGTTAGGTGGTTTTGAAAAAGATAAGAAATAGTAAAACAAACAAAAAGTCAAGTAGTTAATTGAAAAAGATTTAAAAATCAATTTTGAAAAGATAAGAAGTTAGAAAAGATTTTGAAATTGATTTTGAAAAAGATATGATTAGAATAGAAAAAGATATGATTGAAATTCATTTTGAAAAAGATTTGAATTGGAAATTGAAAGGATTTGATTTTGAAAATTAAATTTGATTACTTGACTAACAAGAAACTAAAAGATATGATTCTAAAATTTAAAGATTGATCATTTCTTAATAGGCAAGTTACAACTTGAAATTTTTAAATCAAAATATTAAATGCTAGCAAAGAATTCGAAAATATGAAACAAAATAAGAAAAAGATTTTTGAAAATCAATTTGAAATTTTCGAAACTATGAAAGAAAAATGAAAAAGATTTGACTTTTGAAAAAAATTTGAAAAAAATAGAATTTTTAAATTAAAAATTTGACTTGATTCATAAAAAACAATTAAATTTTAAAACTTTATAACTAAATCAATTCAAACTTTCGAAATTTATGAGAAGAATAAAGGAAAGATATTTTTTTATTTTTGAATTTTTTAGAAGAGAGAGAAAAACAACAAAAAGACTCAAAACATGAAAATTATGAGTAAAACACACAATGCATGCAAGAACATCTTGAATGTCTAGATGAACACCAAGAACACTTTGAAGATCAAGATGAACATCAAGAACTTATTTTTGAAAATTTTTAAGAAAAGACACACATGCAAGACACCAAACTTAGAAATTTTCAAACTTTAGACACTAAGGATTCAAAAATGCATATGAAAAACAAGAAAAGACACAAAACATAAAAATGCAAAGATCAAAGAAAGAAAATCATCAAGAACAACTTGAAGATTATGAAGAACACCATGCATGAGTTTTCGAAAATTTTAAGAAAAGTTAAAAAGATGCAATTGACACCAAACTTAAAATTTGACACCAGACTCAAACAAGAATCACAAAATTCTTTTTTTTTTTTGGTTTTATAATTTTATTAAATTTTTTTGTATTTTTCGAAAATTATTTTGGAAAAAGAAAAATAAGGATTTCAAAATTTTTAATAAGAATTCCAGGAATCATGCAATGTTAGTTTAAAACTCCGGTCCAGGAATTAGACATGGCTTACTAGCCCCCCAAGCTCTCAGTGAAAGCTTCGGTCCAAAACACTAGACATGGCCAATGGCCAGCCAAGCTTTAGCAGATCATTACATACAACAGCTAAATTGCTGAGAAAGACAAAGAAACTCTTCTAAGGATAGTTGAAACCTCGGTCCAAAAGATTAGACATGGATTAACAGCCAGCCAGGATTCAACATATCTCATGAAACTCTAGAATTCATTCTTAAAAATTCTGAAGAACATAGAATAATTAATTTTTTGAAAAAAAAATTTTTTGAAAATAAAAATAAAAGCAAAAAGCTTAAAATTAAAATAAAATTACCTAATCTGAGCAACAAGATGAACCGTCAGTTGTCCAAAGTCGAACAATCCCTGGCAACGGCACCAAAAACTTGGTGCACGAAATTGTGATCTCAACGGCGCCAAAAACTTGGTGCGCACGATTATAATCTCAACCCCTTTTCACAACTCCGCACAACTAACCAGCAAGTGCACTAGGTCGTCCAAGTAATAAACCTTACATGAGTAAGGGTCGATCCCACGGAGATTGTCGGCTTAAAGCAAGCTATGGTCACCTTGTAAATATCAGTCAGGCAGATTCCAATGGTTATGGGATTTTGATAATTAAAATATAAATAAAATATAAAATAACATAGAAATACTTATGTAATTCATTGGTGAGAATTTCAGATAAGCGTATGGAGATGCTTTGCTCCTTCTGAATCTCTGCTTTCCTACTGCTTTCATTCAATCATTCACACTCCTTTCCATGGCAAGCTGTATGTTGGAGGATCACCGTTGTTAATGGCTACCGTCCGTCCTCTCAGTGAAAATGGTCCAAATGCGCTGTCACCGCACGACTAATCATCTGTCGGTTCTCGATCAGGTTGGAATAGGATCCATTGATCCTTTTGCGTCTTGTTACTACGCCCAACACTCACGAGTTTGAAGCTCGTCACAATCATCCATTCCCAGATCCTACTCGAAATACCACAGACAAGGTTTAGACTTTCCGGATCTCAGGAATGGCCGCCAATAATTCTAGCCTATACTATGAAGACTCTGATCGTGAACCAGGAGGCTAAGAGATTCACACTCAAGCTATTGCGGATAGAACGGAAGGGATTCTCAGGCACGCGTTCATAGGTGAGAATGATGATGAGCGTCACGGATCATCACATTCATCAGGTTGAAGTTCGAGTGAATATCTTGGAATAAGAATAAGCTTGAATTGAATAGAAAAGTAATAGTACTTTGCATTAATTCATGAAGAACAGCAGAGCTCCACACCTTAATATATGGGGTGTAGAAACTCCACCGTTGAAACTACATAAGTGATAATGATGTTCTTTGGCTTCGGCCCCAGAGGGGGAATCAGAATGACCAAGACCTTGAATACAATAGTAAAAAGTCATATTTATACTAAACTAGTTACTAGGGTTTACAGAGATAAGTAAATGATGCAGAAATTCACTTCCAAGGCCCACTTGATGTGTGCTTGGGCTGAGCATTGAGCTTTACACATGTAGAGACTTCTTTTGGAGTTAAACGCCAGGTTGTAGCCTGTTTCTGGCGTTTAACTCTAGTTTGTAACCTGTTTCTTGCGTTTAAATTCATAATAGGGCAGGAAGTTGGCGTTTGAATGCCAGTTTGCGTCGTCAAATATCGGGCAAGGTATGGACTATTATATATTGATGGAAACCCCTAGATGTCTACTTTCAAAAGAAATTGAGAGCGCACCAAATGGGTTTCTGTAGCTCCAGAAAATCCATTTTGAGTGCAGGGAGGTCAGAATCCAACAACATCTGCAGTCTTTTTTCAGCCTCTGAATCAGATTTTTGCTCAAGTCCCTCAATTTCAGCCAGAAAATACTTGAAATCACAGAAAAACACACAAACTCATAGTAAAGTCCAGAAATGTGATTTTTATTTAAAAACTAACTAAATCATACTAAAAACTACTTAAAAATAATGCCAAAAAGAGTATAAATTATCCGTTCATCAATTACTCTTCAATATAAACTCAATTTCTCATGCAATACATCACTTTTTTTTTTCTTTTTCTTTTTAGATTCAAGTTCAGTGAGTGGTACATGAGACAAATAACAGAATGAAACTAATTCTAAGAACTGAAAGTACTAATGATCATGCAGGCAATTAAAACAACAGAAAACAGAAAATAACAAGATAAGAACGGAAGAGAAATATAATGAAAGGAACTCAACCACTTCAGTTATGCTGGTGGCCATCTCATTCCTCCATGAAGAACATTCATCTTCCTTTGGTGCTTTAAAAATCATCAGCGAAGCGACAACACCAAACTTAAAGGTTTGCTTGTCCTCAAGCAAAGAAGAACTGAAAAACAAAAACAAATAGTATGATGAAAGAAGAATAAAAGGATAAAAGAACAAGAGAGAATTAGGATTGGGGGTGGATGATTTGAATTCAGGCGCTGAAGGGTTTAATTTGGGCGTCGCATGCGACGCGTACGCATGGATCGCGCTAATTTCAAGCGACGCGTACGCATTAAGGATGCGTACGCGTGGACCTGGTTTGTGCGAATCGCGCAAAGGCAGCCGCGCGCACGCACAACTCTCTGCTCGCGTGGTCTGGAAATCAAAATCTTCAGATGATGCGTGCGCGTCATGCACGCGCATGCGTGGATAGCCATTTTTGGGAAAGGGCGCGCACGCATCAGGGACACGTACGCATGATCAACTTTGTGCCTCTAGCACACTTCCAGCCCCAAGCCATCACAACTCTCTACTCAAACACTTATTGACGCCGATTTTCAGGATCACGCGTGCGTGTCAGGGATGCGCACACGTGGGTGGCCATTTGCGCAAAAGATGTGCACGCGTCAGGGACGCGTACGCGTGATGCGGCTGATGCGCTCAGCATAGTTCTAGCCCCACTGCTGCTCAACTTTCTATCAAATTTTATTTTTCACGCACACACATATGACGCGTACGCATCAGCGACGCTTGCGTGTCGTGTGCTTTTTTTTTTTGTGTATCGCCTGAAGTGTTCAGTTCATGTTATAAAATAGCTGCATGATCAGAAAAACAGTAAAAACTCAATAAAAATCAAACAAGTAAGAAAACTACTACTACGAAAAATAACTAAGGATACGAAATTATCGGGTTGCTTCCCGACAAGTGCTTCTTTAACGTCGCTTGCTTGACGATTAGTTCTGCTAATTCAACAGATGAGCAGACCTCTGGCAATCGATCTCGCTTCCAAGATAGTGCTTCAACCTCTGGCCATTCACTGTAAATTTCTTGTCAGAATTCTCTTTTTGTATTTCCACATAACCATATGGTGAAGCTCTGGTAACCACAAATGGTCCTGACCATCGGGATTTCAGCTTCCCGGGAAAGAGTCTGAGCCTTGAATTATTCAAAAGCACTCTCTATCCTGGCTTAAAGACTCTAACGGAAATCTTCTTATCATGTAGTAACTTGGTTCTCTCCTTATAGAGCTTGGCATTCTCATAGGCTGAATATCTGAATTCATCAAGCTCATTTAACTGAAGTATTTGCTTGATTCCTGTAGCTTCTGAATCAAGATTCAGATACCTGATTGCCTAGTAAGCTTTATGCTCTAGCTCAACTGGCAAGTGACAGGCTTTGCCATAGACCAACTGATAAGGGGACATGCTAATAGGAGTCTTGTAAGCTGTCCGGTATGCCCAGAGAGCATCATCAAGCTTCCTAGACCAGTCCTTTCTTGAAACACTGACGGTCTTGTCTAAAATCCTTTTAAGTTCCCTGTTGGAAACTTCAAGCTGTCCATTTGTCTGAGGGTGATAGTGGGTTGCCACTTTATGATGGACTCCATATCTCTGCAGAAGAGAATCCAGCTGTCTGTTACAGAAGTGACTTCTTCCATCACTAATGAGTGTCCTTGGGACACTGGTGCGCAGAAATTGTGATTACACTTTGATTATGTAAAATTCATCGCTCTTTCTTTCCCTGGTAATGGTGCCAAAAACATGATGCCAATACCATGGTTCACAACTTCGCACAACTAACCAGCAAGTGCACTGGGTCATCCAAGTAATACCTTACGTGAGTAAGGGTCGAATCCCACGGAGATTGTTGGTATGAAGCAAGCTATGGTCACCTTGTAAATCTCAGTCAGGCAAATATAAAATAGTAATGGGGTTTTCGAAAATAATTAATAAAATAGTGATAGAAACACTTATGTAAATCATTGGTGAGAATTTCAGATAAGCGAATAGAGATGCTTTCGTTCCTCTGAACCTCTGCTTTCCTGCTATCTTCATCCAATCAGTCTTACTCCTTTCCATGGCTGGCTTTATGTAATGCATCACCATTGTCAATGGCTACTTTCGGTCTTCTCTCGGGAAAATGATCCAAATGCCCTGTCACGTCACGGCTAATCGTCTGGAGGCATTACCCTTGTCAATGGTTACATCCTATCCTCTCAGTGAATATGGTCAACGCACCCTGTCACGGCACGGCTATTCATCTGTCGGTTCTCGATCATGCTGGAATAGGATTTACTATCCTTTTGCGTCTATCACTACGCCCAGCAATTGCGAGTTTGAAGCTCGTCACAGTCATTCAATCATTGAATCCTACTCAGAATACCACAGACAAGGTTTAGACTTTCCGGATTCTCTTGAATGCCGCCATCATTCTAGCTTACACCACGAAGATTCTGATTAAGAGATCTAAGAGATACTCATTCAATCTAATGTAGAACAGAAGTGGTTGTCAGGCACGCGTTCATAGGGAATGATGATGATTGTCACGTTCATCACATTCAGGTTGAAGTGCGAATGAATATCTTAGAAGCGAAATAAGATGAGTTGAATAGAAAATAGTAGTACTTTGCATTAATCTTTGAGGAACAGCAGAGCTCCACACCTTAATCTATGGAGTGTAGAAGCTCTACCGTTAAAAATACATAAGTGAAAGGTCCAGGCATGGCCGAATGGCCAGCCCCTCTGATCTAAGAACCAGGCGTCCAAAGATGTCTAATACAATAGTAAAAGGTCCTATTTATAATAAACTAGCTACTAGGGTTTACAGAAGTAAGTAATTGATGCATAAATCCACTTCTGGGGCCCACTTGGTGTGTGCTTAGGCTGAGCTTGAGTGTTGTACGTGTAGAGGTCCTTCTTGGAGTTGAACGCCAGCTTTTGTGCCAGTTTGGGCGTTGAACTCCACTTTGCAACTTGTTTCTGGCGCTGGACGCCAGAATTGGGCAGAAAGCTGGCGTTGAACGCCAGTTTGCGTCATCTAAACTTGGGCAAAGTATGGACTATTATATATTGCTGGAAAGCCCTGGATGTCTACTTTCCAACTCAATTAGAAGCGCGCCATTTTGTGTTTTGTAGCTCCAGAAAATCCATTTTGAGTGCAGGGCAGTCAGAATCCAACAGCATCAGCAGTCCTTCTTCAACCTCTGAATCTGATTTTTGCTCAAGTCCCTCAATTTCAGCCAGAAAATACCTAAAATCACAGAAAAACACACAAACTCATAGTAAAGTCCAGAAATTTGAATTTAACATAAAAACTAATGAAAACATCTCTAAAAGTAACTAGATTCTACTAAAAACATACTAAAAACAATACCAAAAAGCGTATAAATTATCCGCTCACACAACACCAAACTTAAATTGTTGCTTGTCCCCAAGCAACTGAAAATCAAATAGGATAAAAAGAAGAGAATATACTATAAATTCCAAACTATCAATGAAACATAGCTCCAATCAAATGAGCGGGACTTATAGCTTTTTGCCTCTTGAATAGTTTTGGCATCTCACTTTATCCATTGAGGTTCAGAATGATTGGCATCTATAGGAACTCAGAGTTCAGATAGTGTTATTGATTCTCCTAGTTCAGTATGATGATTCTTGAACACAGCTTCTTTATGAGTCTTGGCCGTGGCCCTAAGCACTTTGTTTTCCAGTATTACCACCGGATACATAAATGCCACAGACACATAATTGGGTGAACCTTTTCAGATTGTGACTCAGCTTTGCTAAAGTCCCCAATTAGAGGTGTCCAGGTTTCTTAAGCACACTCTTTTTTTGCTTTGGACCCTGACTTTAACCGCTCAGTCTCAAGTTTTCACTTGACACCTTCACGCCACAAGCACATGGTTAGGGACAGCTTGGTTTAGCCGCTTAGACCAGGATTTTATTCCTTTAAGCCCTCTATCCACTGATGCTCAAAGCCTTGGGATCCTTTTTATTTGCCCTTGCCTTTTGGTTTTAAGGGTTATTGGCTTTTTGCTCTTGCCTCTTGGTTTTAAGAGCTTTGGCTTTTTCTGCTTGCTTTTTCTTTTTCTTTCTATTTTTTTTCCGCCTATTCTCTTTTTTTTTTTTTCTGCAAGCTTTGTTCTTTGCTGCTTTTTCTTGCTTCAAGAATCATTTTTATGATTTTTCAGATTATCAAATAACATGTCTCCTTGTCATCATTCTTTCAAAAGCCAACATATTTAACATTCTTAAACAACAACTTCAAAAGACATATGCACTGTTCAAGCATTCATTCAGAAAACAAGAAGCATTGTCACCACATCAATATAATTAAACTAAGTTCAAGGATAAATTTGAAACTCATGTACTTCTTGTTCTTTTGAATTAAAACATTTTTCATTTAAGAGAGGTGATGGATTCATAGGACATTCATAACTTTAAGACATATTTACTAATTACTAATGATCATGTAATGAAGACACAAACATGGATAAGCACTTAACATAGAAAACGAAAAACAAAGAAAGTAAGAACAAGGAATGAGTCCACCTTAGTGATGGGTGCATTTCTTTCTTGAGGAACCAATGATGTCCTTGAGCTCTTCTATGTCTCTTCCTTGTCTTTGTTGCTCCTCCCTCATTGCTTTTTGATCTTCTCTAATTTCATGAAGGATGATGGAGTGTTCTTGATGTTCCACCCTTAATTGTCCCATGTTGGAACTTAATTCTCCTAGGGAGGTGTTGATTTGCTCCCAAAAATTTTGTGGAGGCAAGTGCATCCCTTGATGTATCTCAGGGATTTCTTGATGATGAGCTTCTTCATGTGCCTGTTGAGATTCATGAATGTGTTCTCTTGTTTGCTCCATCCTTTTCTTAGTGATGGGCTTGTGAGATGAATCTTTCCATCTCCCATGGCTCATAGGTGGAAGCATTTGTCTTCCCTTTCCTCTTTCTTGAGGTTTCTCTGGCCTTAGGTGCCATTAATGGTAATAGAAAAACAAAAAGCTTATGCTTTTACCACACCAAACTTAGAATATTGCTCGCCCTCGAGCAAGAGAAGAAAGAATAGATGAAGAAGAAGAAGAGATGGAGGAGATAGAGGGATGTGTGTATGGATGTGAGTGGTGAATGGAAAACAGAAGGGATGACCATGAATGGAGAGAGAGGGTGAGGTGGGTGGGGATCCTGTGAGATTCACATATCCTGAGATGATCCTGTGGGGTCCACAGATCCTGAGGTGTTCAAGGAATTACAACCTTGCACCAAATTAGGCATGTAAAATGCCCTTGCACACAACTCTGGGCGTTCAGCGCCAGGTTGGTGCCCATTTTGGGCGTTCAACGCCCATTTGTTACCCATTTCTGGCGTTGAACGCTAGAACCATGCTTGTTCTGGGCATTCAGCGCCAGGATACTGCCCATTTTGGGCGTTCAGCGCCAGAACCATGCTCTGTTCTGGCGTTGAACGCCAGGCAGATGCTTCTTCCAGGGTGTGATTTTTCTTCTGCTGTTTTGATTCCATTTTCAATTTTTATGTTTATTTTGTGACTCCTCATGATCATGAACCTATAAAGACATATAACTAAGAAAAATATAGTTAGATAAATAAAAATTGGGTTGCCTCCCAATAAGCGCTTCTTTAATGTCAATAGCTTGACAGTGGGCTCTCATGGAGCCTCACAGATGTTCAGAGCATTGTTGAGACTCTCCAACACCAAACTTAGAGTTTGGATATGGGAGTACAACACCAAACTTAGAGTTTGACTGTGGGGGCTTTGTTTGACTCTGCTTTGAGAGAAGCTCTTTATGCTTCCTCTCCATGGATGCAGAGAGAGATCCTTGAGTTGTAAACACAAGGTTGTCCTTATTTAATTGAAGGATCAATTCTCATCTGTCCACATCAATCACAGCTCTTGCTGTGGCTAGGAAAGGTCTTCCTAGGATGATGGATTCATCCTCTTCCTTTCCAGTATCCATGACTATGAAATTAGCAGGGATGTAAAGGCCTTCAACCTTTACTAACACGTCCTCTACTTGTCCATAAGCCTGTTTTCTTGAATTGTCTGCCATCTCTAATGAGATTTTAGCAGCTTGCACCCCATAGATTCCCAGTTTCTCTATTACAAAGAGGGGCATGAGGTTTATCCCTGAACCAAGGTCACACAGATCCTTAAAGATCATGGTGCCTATGGTACAAGGTATTATGAACTTTCTAGGATCCTGTCTCTTCTGAGGCAATGTCAGTTGATCCAGATCACTTAGTTCATTGGTGAACAAGGGAGGTTCATCTTCCCAAGTTTCAATATCAAATAATTTGGCATTTAGCTTCCTGATTGCACCAAGGAACTTGGCAGCTTGATCTTCAGTAACATCCTCATTCTCTTCAGAAGAGGAATACTCATCAGAGGTCATGAATGGCATAAGGAGGTTTAATGGAATCTCTATGGTCTCTAGTTGAGCCTCAGATTCTTTTGGTTCCTCAGAGGGAAACTCCTTATTGATCACTGGATGTCCCAGGAGGTCTTCCTCCTTGGGATTCACGTCCTCTCCTTCCCCTATAGGTTCGGCCATGGTGATCATGTCAATGGCCTTGCACTCTCCTTTTGTATTTTCTTCTGTATTGCTTGGGAGAGTACTAGGAGGGATTTCAGTGATCCTTTTACTCAGCTGGCCTACTTGTGCCTCCAAATTTTTAATTGAGGACCTTGTTTCATTCATGAAACTTACAGTGGCCTTAGATAGATCAGAGACTAAGTTTGCTAAATTAGAGGTATTTTGTTCAGAGTTCTCTATCTGTTGCTGAGTGGATGATGGAAAAGGCTTGCTATTGCTAAACCTGTATCTTCCACCATTATTAAAGCCTTGTTGAGGCTTTTGATCCTTCCATGAGAGATTTGGGTGATTTCTACATGATGGATTGTAGGTGTTTCCATATGGTTCACCCATGTATTTTAACTCTGCTATTGCAGGGTTCTCAGGATCATAAGCTTCTTCCTCAGAAGATACCTCTTGAGTACTGTTGGATGCAGCTTGCATTCCATTCAAACTCTGGGAAATCATATTGACTTGCTGAGTCAATATTTTATTCTGAGCTAATATGGCATTCAGAGTATCAACTTCAAGAACTCCCTTCTTCATAGGCGTCCCATTATTCACAGGATTCCTTTCAGAAGTGTGCATGAACTGGTTATTTGCAATCATGTTAATGAGTTCTTGAGCTTCTGCAGGCATTTTCTTTAGGTGAATGGATCCACCTGCAGAAGTATCCAATGACATCTTTGATAGCTCAGATAAACCATCACAGAATATATCCCAGATGGTCCATTCTGAAAGCATGTCAGAAGGACACTTTTTGGTCAGTTGCTTGTATCTTTCCCAAGCTTCATAGAGGGATTCTCCTTCTTTCTATTTGAAGGTCTGAACATCCACTCTAAGCTTGCTCAGCTTTTGAGGAGGAAAAAACTTGGCTAAGAAAGCCGTGACCAGCTTATCCCAAGAGTTCAGGCTGTCTTTGGGTTGAGAGTCTAACCATATTCTAGCTCTGTCTCTTACAGCAAAAGGGAAAAGCATGAGCTTGTAGACTTCAGGATCTACTCCATTAGTCTTAACAGTATCACATATCTGCAAGAATTCAGTTAAGAACTGAAAAGGATCTTCAGATGGAAGTCCATGAGACTTGCAGTTCTGCTGCATCAGAGAAACTAGCTGAGGTTTCAGCTCAAAGTTGTTTGCTCCAATGGCAGGAATGGAGATGCTTCTTCCATGTAAATTGGAATTTGGTGCAGTAAAGTCACCAAGCATTCTCCTTGCATTATTGTTGTTGGGTTCGGCTGCCATCTCCTTTATTTGTTCGAAATTTTCAATAAGGTTGTCTCTGGATTGTTGTAATTTAGCTTCTCTTAGTTTTCTCTTCAGAGTCCTTTCAGGTTCTGGATCAGCTTCAACAAGAATGCCTTTTTCTTTGTCCCTGCTCATAAGAAAGAGAAGAGAAAAAGAAAAGAAGAGGAATCCTCTATGTCACAGTAAAGAGGTTCCTTATTGTTAGTAGAAGAAGAAAAGGAATAGGGGTGAAAAAGAATGAAGAATCCAAACACAAGGGTAAGGATAGGAGCAGTGATGTGAGATGAAGAGAAGTGTTAGTAGATGAATAAATAAATAGAAGGGGATGAGAGGAGGAGAGAATTTTCGAAAATAATTTTTGAAAAAGAGTTAGGGATTTTCGAAAATGGTTTTTGAAAAAGGTTAGTATTTTTTTTCGAAAATTCAAATAGAAAATACAATAATTAGTTAATTAAAAAGAAATTTTTGAAAAAGAGAGAAGATATTTTCGAAAAATGAGAGAGAGAGAGTTAGTTAGGTAGTTTTGAAAAAGATAAGAAACAAACAAAAAGTTAGTTAGTTAGTTGAAACAAATTTGAAAATCAATTTTTTTAAAAGGGATAAGATAAGAAGATATTTTTGAAAAGATATGATTGAAATTAGTTTTGAAAAAGATTTGAATTTTAAAATCACAATTAATGACTTGATTCGCAAGAAATCACAAGATATGATTCTAGAACTTAAAGTTTGAATCTTTCTTAACAAGTAAGTAACAAACTTGAAATTTTTGAATCAAAACATTAATTGATGATGTTATTTTCGAAAATATGATATAAAAATAAGAAAAAGATTTTTGAAAAATATTTTTAAAATTTTCGAAAATAACTAAGAAAAATGAAAAAGTTTTGATTTTTGAAAAAGATTTTGAAAAAGATAAGATTTTTAAATTGAAAATTTGATTTGACTCATAAAAACAACTAGATTTTTTAAAAATTTTTGAAAAAGTCAAATCTAATTTTTGAATTTTTAAGAGAGAAAAAGGGAAAGATATTTTTTTTATTTTTTAATATTTATGATGAGAGAGAAAAACAAGAAAAATGATGCAATGCATGAGAGTTATGGATCAAAACAATGAATGCATGCAAGAATGCTATGAATGTCAAGATGAACACCAAGATCACTATGAAGATCATGATGAACATCAAGAACACATTTTTGAAAAATTTTTAATGCAAAGAAAACATGCAAGACACCAAACTTAGAATTCTTTAATGCTTAGACATAAAGAATTCAGGAATGCATATGAAAAACAAGAAAAGACACAAAACATGCAAATGCAAAGATCAAACAAGAAGACTTACCAAGAACAACTTGAAGATCATGAAGAACACTATGAATGCATGAATTTTTTTGAAAAATGCAAGATGAACATGCAATTGACACCAAACTTATAACATGACTCAAGACTCAAACAAGAAACACAAAAAATATTTTTGATTTTTTTGATTTTCTAATTTTTTTTGTATTTTTTCGAAAATTATTTGAAAAAGGAAAATAAGGATTCCAAAATTTTTAATATGAATTCCAGGAATCTTATGCTCTTTAGCCTAAAGCTCCAATCAAAGGGTCAGGCATGGCTTAATAGCCAGCCAAGCTTTAGTATGTAACTCAGACATGACACGCCTAACATGCCCTACAGTCGTGGCTTTACAGCCAACCAGGCTTCAACCTGCTTTATAAAACACTAGAATTCATTCTTAAAAATTCTGAAGAAAAATATATTTTTGAAAACATTTTTAAATTTTTTTTCGAAAACTGATGAGAAATTTTTTTGAAAGATTTTTGAAAAATTTTTGAAAATTAAAACAAAAATAAAATTAGTGTATCCTTAGCTACTCTATATAAGTGTATCCTTAGGTCCCTCATTGTTTTTTTTTTTTAATTTTTTTTAATTTTCTGTATGTATATAATATTCTAATAATTTTTTATACAACATAATATTTAATAATATTACATATATAATTCTATATTTTTAATTAAATGAGTTAAATATTATAAAATAAAATTAAACACATATTTATACTAAATAATTTCTTTAAACAATAAAAATTATCCTTACACAATCCATACACAATTCAAAGATATAATCTTAAGAAGCAACTAACAATCAAAATATAACTTAAGATAATTTAAGTCACCTGAAACTTGTATCACATATCAATTAAAATGCAAAGTTTGCACTCTATATCCGAAAAAGAGCTTAACAAATAGAAAATCGTTAATATTCTAATCTTGGCATAATGACTAAAAAATGTTCTAAAGCGCCTTCAGATTCTTCTCACACACATCTTTTTCATGCTGATCTTCATCACCATCAAGAAAACTCTTGGCCTTAACAATTGTATCAGTGTTCATTCCCAGCGGGGCTGCTGGAAAAATACTTGCACTTCTAAGAAGTTTAAACAAAAAAATTCTTCTAACGATGCACAAAAAAAGTGTAAATAGAAATTAACTAAACCAAAATAGTAAGATCACAAACTGAGTTGAAATACTAAAATATATATGATCATCATACTAATTGCTGAATAAATGGACAAAGAAAAAGAAATTAATTGCTGAATAGACCATTCCCTCTCTTCACTCCAAACAGCTTGAACTTTACTGCCAATAGGATATTTATCACCCAAACCAATCCCAGCATTATTTACCAAACAATTGTAACAGTTACTCATCTTGAACAAAACTAAAAGCATTCTAATAGCTCGTTACCTATCAAAAGTAGTAAGCACTTTGATTTAGCAGATTTGATATCTTAGATAAATAAGATACAATACCACAATATCTATTTGATTGATCACTTACTTTTTCTCTTCTCAGCTTGTTAGTTTTTTTATTATTCTCATTAAAGCTGAATGCTAAATTCACAAAATCATGGCAATCAGCTTAATTTCAAGTAGGGAAAACGGCATTGCTTCAAAGAGTAAAGTGAGAATTATCAACCTAAATTGTAAAATTAAAAATAAATTAAGATAGATATATCAATTTTTCACCAATATCCCCAATGCAATTGACAGACCAAACATGAATCCCTTGGCTTAATCTATTTTTGGCGAATCAGAACCCAAAACACAATTCAAGAATACATCAAGTTACACAAGTAAATTGAAGCAAAAGGTTTTAAAAATTGAAGACAAATTAATGAATAAAACTTCATAAACTAGTGCATCAATCAGAAACTTTTTCACCTCCAAATTTTGAGAAATGCAGTGCTGCTTACCTCTGGAATGGGCTCTCGGATTACATATTCCACGGCAACACCAATTAAAATCCTCCAAGTGATCTTGCACTACATATTGAAGACTAATAATAAGAATTGAAGGTATTTCAAAACTCAAATTTTCCTGTACTGTTTTGAATTCCATTAATACAAATTACTTAATAAGAACAGGAACTCTATAGCACAAATTCAATTGTACACAATAGAAGAACAAAAAAGCTTTGCCCCTAATACAATAATAAAATTTGAATGATGTGATGGTTGGCAGGCTTAGCTTTGGGATTGCAATGATCTTATTGATAACTGCCACAAGCCTGAGTAAGAGGTAGCCTTATAGGATAGGTTGGTTGAATGGTGAATGCTACCTAGTCAAAAGGGGTGTTTATGCCGGCTCAACTATATTGATCCTAGTAACCGTAGGTTCGGTAACTGGTTCGGTTTTGTTAACCATAAAGGCCAATCAAACAGAACAAGATCGCAAAATACATGCACAAACAGGGTGAGGAAGAATTGATCATCCAATTATTATACTTAGAAAGATGCCTTACAAGTTGCTGAGGTAAAAATCCAAGTTCACATTCCAAAGACATGCTTTCAAAGGAATACTAATATTATAATAATAGTTGTTCATTAAAAAGAGTTGCCACATCCAATTAAGATGAGTAAACATGCTTGTATAAAAATTTAAGTGCTGCATAAATTTAAGTACAAAAATATTATAATAATAGTTGTTATTATCACAAAAAGGAATTGATTCCCATAACCAGTCAGATGCCTAGTCCCTCCAAAGATGCATAAAGTGGTGTAGGTAAATTTAAGTATAAAAATACGCATACAAACACACATGGTATAATAATAGTAACTGAGCATTGTCATATGAATTGCAAGTACTAGGAAAATTTCATCTCCATTGGCATATCTCCCTGCGTGATCTTTCAGTAGCTTTTCAAGTGCTGAAAATAATGCAAAATATGCAACATTTAATTAAGGCAAGAAAAAAAACCACTCAAATGAATAATTGGTTTGGAAGTAACAAACTAGAATATATCTTAATGGTATTCAGTGAAGTTTCACCTGTGAAGCCCTTTCTAATGACACTTTGTGCCCAAGGAAGTTTTTCATGAGGGCCAACCTTTTTCTCAATGGCGTTATTCTGCAAAACAATATGTGCAACCTGTGGAGAGTGGATAAGATTATTAAAAAGCCGAGTAACAAAAAGGACTAGAGCTTAAGATTATGCAGCAGTATACCTGAAAATTGAGTGCTCTTTTGGGAATGTCATGAGGCAGCAAAGGGTATTGAGGATACTTATCGTCTAAATACTGCATACATAGAGAACATAAATAATTGAATATAAATAAGAATATATAAGAGAAACAAAGGAATTAAAATCATGAGTTGGAGGACCAACCATAATAATGGCTAAATATTCAGCAAGAACAAAATTGCCATCCACCAGAACGGGAATTAAAGCAAGAGGATTCAACTTGAGGAACTCTGATGGTTGTTTAAACAAGGCAATTTAACAATACATGTAATAGAAATAAATACATAGCATAGGTTTAGAACAAACCAGGGTCAGATTTGGAGGAGGCGGTGACAACTACGTAGTGGTATTTTAAGCCTGAAAGAATGGGAATTGATTAGGAATGTGAATGTAAATGTAAATGTAGAATTGAATATAAATACCATACCTTTGAGGTTGAGAGCGAATCGAACTCGGAAGGAGTAGGAGCTCATCCAGTGTCAATACAGCTTCAGATTTACCGCTTCACTCTCCTGAATCACCAAACCATATCGTTTTGAATTCAATTTACATCAAAACAATCAAAAAAATCGCAAGCTAAGACAACAGAAGAACAGACCTAGGGTTTGTGGTGAACGAACCTAGAAGAATGAGTTCTCCTATGCCGCAACAGTAGCATGCATATTCATCAATTCATGAGTTCACAGATTATTGTACTAAACTCCCAAATTAAAACCCTAAAATCGGAACCCTAACCTCTCAAATTTCAGAAACCAAATGAAGGTGGATGCATACCTTCTTGACAATGGTGAGCGAATGAAAAGAGGCTTTCAGTTGAGCGCAGCGTCTTCCTGATGTGAGCACACAGCGAAGAGAAGCGATGGTACGGTGAAGATGAGTGACGGCGTGGTGAGTGGTGAAGATGAGTGAGTGCAGAGTCTTCCTGGACGTGAGTGGTGACGCCGTGAGTGGTTAGTGGTATTGGTGGACCCTTTCTCTGATTTGGGGTTACGAGTGGCGACGATTAGTGCAGGAGGGTTCACGACGGTGTGAGCTTTATGATCTTCACGACGGTGTGGCGCTGAGTGGTGAGTGGGGACTGGGGTGCGATGATCTTCGCGACAGTGAGGCTTCACGATCTTCGTGCGGTGCAGGAGGTAGGGTTTTCTGAAAGAGTTTTCTTCGTGTTTTGGACTTGGAGGGTTTTCTTCTCTACTGAAAGGGTGACTTCTGAGCTTTGGAGGGAATAAAAATTTTCACTAAGTGTTTTACATTGGGAAAAAGTTAAGAGGAGGGAAAAAATTTACTAAGTGTCAAATTTTTTACTCTAGACACATTAGGCATCATTTCTAAAACGCACCCAAAACTTAATAAATAGGCTACTCTCTAAAAGCGTCCCCTTTCATATGAAAGGTGAACCTATAGATATCAACCTACGGCTACGCTTTATAAGTGATTTCTAAAATACCTAAGGCTACACTTTTTAAATGATGCCACAATTGTGTATCCTTTTCTCATATAAAAAGGCAACACGGAGAAAAGCGTAGCCTATTCATAGAATAGGCTACACTTTTTAAATGTAGCTTAAAAAAAGTGTGGCTGAACGGGTATTTTTCTTGTAGTACATTTTCTTTGAGGGGCAATGCTACTCAATGGCTGGAAACCTTTCCCAAAGAGAGCATCAACAATTGGGATGAATTGGTGAGCAAATTCCTAGCCAAGTTCTACCCACCTCAGAGGGTCATCAAGCTGAAAACAGAGGTGCAAACATTCATTCAAGTGGATGGAGAGTCATTGTATGATGCATGGAGAGATACAAGGCCTTAATCATGAAGTGTCCCCCAGAAATGTTTAGTGAGTGGGATAGACTCCAAAACTTCTATGAAGGGTTGACCCAGAAAGCTCAGGAAGCATTATATCATTCAGCAGGAGGCTTATTGCAGCTAATGAAGATAGCAGATGAAGTCCAAAACCTCATAGAGATGGTGGCAAACAATCAATACTTCTTTGTTCATCAAAGACAACGCTAACCAGCCTATAGCAGGGGTGTATTGGAGCTGGAAGGTGTGGATACCATCTTCAAAGTGATGCATCAACAAATTTAGCAACAATTTAAGCAGATGGCTAAGAAAATTGATGGACTGCAAATTGCTGCAGTAAATACACAAAGCCAATCTCAAACCTCACATGGGTGGAAGCAATCTGAAGAAAGTTTTGGGACATTCAATTATCAACAACAAAGCCCTGAGCAGGTGCAATGCATGAATAGCACTTTAAGTTCATTTCAAGACACTTTTCATGGTGATGCACACAAGACACCCTAGAAGACTCATTCTAATTAAAGGTGGGGTGAACATCAGAATCAAGGATAAAGGGACTTCAAATCTAGCAGCCTCAGCAACATAAACAACCATAACCATTCATCCAATAATGCTAAGCAATTCAAAAATTCACAAAACACATATCACCAACCCCATAACGACTCACAAAACCACCAGAATAACTTGTCCACATCTACATTCTACCCACAAAATACCCTCGCAAATGGTTCAAACAATTTCCAGGAACAACCATCTCATTTTACATAACCACAACCAAATCCAGACTCTCAAAGAATCTCTAGTCTGGAGATGATGATGAAGAAACTCATGAAAAATCAAGAAGCAGCAAGAAAAGATCAAGAGATGGCAAGCAAAAACCAAGAAGCGTCAATCAGAAACCTTGAGAGGCATATGGAGCAAATGGCTAAGCAAATTTCAGAAATGGGTGAGAAGAGAGCAATTACCTTCCCCAATGTCACTGAAAGAGACAAAGGAAAAGCTATAAAGTGGAAGGAGTGCAAAGCAATCATAGTGGAAAGTGATGAGACTAGGAAAAAAGAAGCCATCAATCAAGAAAAACACAACAGAGAAGTTCCACAAGAAGAGACAGAAGAGAAAAGTGAAGAGGATAGAAAGACCAAGAATGGAAAATCTCAAAGAGAGACAAAAATATCCTTGAGCCACAGCTACAAGAGAAGAAGGAAGGGGTGAAGTCATATGTCCCCAAACTTCCATACCCTCAAAGGTTTCGGAGTGAAAACGAGGATAAGCAATACTCAAAATTCTTGGATATATTCAAGACTCTCAGCATCAATATTCCTTTCTTAGAAGCACTTGAACAGATGCCATTATATGCCAAATTTATGAAAGAAGTACTCACAAAGAAAAGATCCCTAAAGGAAGGACAAATTGTTGAGATGACAAAGGAATGTAGTGCTATCCTCCAAAGAGAGTTGGCAGAGAAGAAAGACGATCCTGTGAGTTTTTACATACCTTGCACCATAGGAAACATAACAATTGAGAAGTCATTCTGTGACCTCGGTGCAAGCATAAACTTGATGCTTTTGTCTCTAATGAGGAAACTTCAAATTTCTGAGCTGAAGTCCACACGAACAGTTCTCCAAATGGCTGACAAATCCATTAAGCAAGCACTGGGAGTTGTGGAGAATGTGTTGGTAAAAGTGGGAAAATTCTTTCTCCTTGCTGACTTTGTTACCTCAGATATAGAAGATGACCCTAACACTCCCATCATCCTGGGGAGGCCTTTCCTAGCTACGGGAAGAGCATTGATAGATGTTGAAAAAGGGAAATTATTGCTGAGAGTGCATGATGAGCACCTAGCATTCCATGTTTTTAAAACCTTGCATGAGCCCATTCAGGAAGAAGATTTTATGAAGGATAAGGCCAGAGATCAAAGCCTGAAGGAGGCAGTCAATGAGTTAACTCTAAGACTTCTAAATCCATGCTTGAAAGAAGTAGAAATGGTGCAACAGACCAAAGAAATCAAGGAGGAACTAGATCCAAAACCCCCATATGATAAACTCAACACCCCAGATAAAGAGCCACCAAGGCATGAATTATCTTCTGAGAAAGAAAAGAAGAAGAGGCCAAAAGGGTGGAGAAACAAGAATATCCCCACTGAAGGCTTCTCACCAGGGGATAAAGTGATGTTAAACACCCAACCAATGAAGGTGTCTCCATAATTATCTGAGTGCTATACTGTGAACCGGATCCTTTCACTTGAACACCTAGAGATCATCAAAGAGCAGACCGGAAGGAAGTTCACAGTAAGAGGAGAAAAGTTGAGGTACTATGATTTTCAACCCCATGATCAAAGGATGAGATGTCAAGCTAGTGACAATAAAGAAGCGTTTGTTGGGAGGCAACCCAACCTGAGGTAGTTCACTTTTCCTAGCTATTTCAATAAAAGGGTTAATTAGACTTATCTATATTGCAAGGAGCTAAGTTTGGTGTTGCACACCAAAATAAATTAAGGGAGAATGAAGGATTCTAAGTTTGGTGTTCCACTAAAATCTCATTTAAAAGCACATTCTCACCTTCTGCATACATGGCTGCTAGCTCCGAGCAATCAGATAAACCAATTAACCAATTGTTTACTTTTTAGTTTTTCTAGTTTTTATTGCCTTTAGCAAAGATAAAAGGATTTCATATATGGTTAACCTATTGCATCAGAGGCATTGGCAAGGAATTAAGTTTGGTGTTCCCACACTAAAATAAGTTTGAAAGCCGTCTTAAATTCATGCATATTAACCATCTACTTAAGGGCTTGAGAAGCAAGTCACTTTTGAGAATTATGCAGGAAAGAAGCCAACATTTGGAGACAGGTACACTTGCCGGTGAGTTTTGGTGTTGGAATTAGTTTCCAACCCATCACCATATACTAACTGATATGGTGAAGCTCCAATAGGGGTTTTGAAAGTTGTGCTGTATGCCTATAGGGCATCATCAAGCTTTCTAGCCCAATCCTTTCTAGAGTCACTTACTGTCCTCTTAAGGATTCGCTTTAGTTCTCTATTGGAAACTTCAACTTGCCTATTCGTTTGGGGATGATACGGTGTCACTACTTTATGGTGAACTCCGTATCGGCTTAAGACAGAATCCAGCTATCTATTATAGAAACGAGTTCCTCCATCACTAATTAGTGTCCTAGGGACACCAAATCTGCTGAATATATTCTTTTGGAGGAACTTCATTACTACTCTGGTGTCCTTGGTGGGTGTTGCTATTGCTTCAGCCCATTTAGACACGTAATTTACTACCACAAAGATGTAGATGTTTGAGTATGAAGGCGGGAAGGGTCCCATAAAATCTATGCCACATACATCAAACAGCTCAATCTCTAGGATTTCTTGCTGAGGCATGCTGTGACCATGAGGAAGATTGCAAGCCCTCTGGCAACTGTCACACTAACAAACGAACTTTCTAGAATCTTTAAAGAGAGTAGGCCAGTAAAAGCCACTTTGGAGTACCTTAGTGTCTGTCCGCTCACGTCCAAAGTGTCCTCCATAATCAAAGCCATGGCAATACCGTAGGATTCTCTATGCTTCTTCTTTAGACACACAACATCGGATTATTCCATCCGAGCATCTCTTAAAGAGATATGGCTCATCCCATAGGTAATATTTTGCATCATGCATGAGTTTCCGGGCTTGCTGCCTGGTAAACTCCTTGGGAATGAACCGTATAGCCTTTACAATGTCTACAAACCAAGGTACTGTCCAGATGGCATAGAGTTGCTCATCTGGAAAGGAATCAGATATGTCAGTGGAGGCAGAAGAAGTCCCTGCTATTGGCTCAATCCAGGACAAGTGATCAGCTACCTAATTTTCTATCCCTTTTCTATCTCTAATTTCTATATCAAACTCTTGCAGAAGTAATATCCATCTTATAAGTCTAGGTTTAGAATCTTGCTTAGTGAGTAGATACTTTAGAGCAGCATAGTTAGCATAAATAATGACTTAGATCCTACTAGGTAGGATCTGAACTTGTCAATGGCATAAACCACTACAAGTAGCTCATTTTCTGTAGTAGTATAGTTTTTCTACATATCACTTTATATGCGACTAGCATAGTAAATGACATGTAGAAGCTTGTCATGTCATGTCTTTGACCTAGGACTGTGCCAATTGCATGATCACTTGCATCACACATTAGCTCAAATGGTAAGTCCCAATTGGCTGCAGAGATGATAGGAGCAGTGACAAGCTTTGCCTTCAGAGTTTCAAAGGCATGCAGGCATTCTTAGTCAAAGACGAATGGAACATCGGTGGCCAAGAGATTACACAGGGGTTTAGCGATTTTTAAAAAATCTTTTATGAACCACCTGTAGAATCCTGCATGTCCTAGGAAACTTCTGATTGCCTTGACACTAGTAGGTAGAGGCAAGCATTCTATCACTTCCACTTTAGCTTGATCCACCTCTATCCTCTTATTTGAGATCCGATGTCCAAGAATAATGCCTTCAGTTACCATGAATTGGCATTTCTCCCAATTTAGAAGTAGGTTTGTTTCTTGGCATCTTTTCAGGACCAGGGTCAGATGATCAAGACAGGAGTCAAATGAGTCTCCATAAATAGAGAAGTCATCCATGAATACTTCAAAAAATTTCTCTACCATATCAGAGAAGGTGGATAGCATGCATCTCTGAAAGGTGGCAGGCGCATTGTACATGCCAAATGGCATTCGTCTATAGGCGAACACGCTAGATGGAGATGTGAATGCTGTCTTCTCTTGATCTTGTGAATCTACTGCTATTAGATTGTACCCGGAATAACCATCCAGGAAATAATAAAAAGTATGACCTGCTAGTCTTTCTAGCATTTGGTCAATGAAGGGTAAAGGAAAGTGATCTTTCCTGGTAGCGTCATTGAGGCTTCTGTAATCAATGTACATACGCCACCCTGTGACTGTTTCTTTTGGGATCAGCTCATTCCTTTCATTGTGAACCACTGTCATTCATCCCTTCTTAGGAACAACCTGGATAGGGCTCACCCATGGGCTATCAGAAATAAGATAAATAATCCCAGCCTCATAGAGCTTAGTGACTTCCTTCTACACTACTTCCTTCATAGCTGGATTCAATCGCATCTGTGGTTGTACCACTGGTTTGGCATTATCCTCCAGCAGGATCTTATGCATGAATCGGGTTAGGCTAATGCCCTTAAGGTCACTTATAGTCCACCCATGGGTGGTCCTATGTATTTTAAGCACTTGGATTAGTGCTTCTTCTTCCTGTGGCTCTAGTGTAGAGCTTATGATCACAGGATAGGTATCTCTCTCTCCCAGAAATGCATATTTTAGGGAGGAGGGTAATGGCTTAAGCTCAAGCTTAGGAGGCTTCTCTTTTTCCTCAGAGGTTTCCATAAGTTCCTCTGAATCAGGCTGAGTATCATCAAAGATATCATTTAAATCTTCCTTGAAGCTTCTAGCCATGTTGACCTCATCCACCAGGGAATCAGTGAGGTCAATGCTCATGCATTCCTCAGGAATGTCTGGATGCTGCATAACCTTGATAGCATTCAGTACGAACTTTTCCTCATTGACTCTTAGGGTTACTTCCCCTTTTTCAACATCAATGAGGGTCCGTCCTGTAACTAGGAAAGGTCTTCCTAGGATAAGGAATGCACTCTTATGCCCCTCCATGTCCAATACTATAAAGTCAGTGGGAAAGACAAAGGGTCTAACCCTGACAATCATGTCTTCAACTACTCCTGATGGTATCTTAATAGAACCATCAGCAAGTTGAAGGCACATACGGGTTGGTTTGACTTCATCAGTCAAACTAAGCTTCTTTATTAGTGAAGTAGGTATTAAGTTAATGCTTGCTCCAAGGTCACATAGTGTTGTCCTTATACAAGCATCACCTAGAGTGCATGGTATCATAAAGCTTCCAGGGTCTTTCAACTTCTCTAGTAAGCTATTCTGAATGATTGCACTGCATTCCTCAGTGAGGAGGACTATTTGTCTCTCTCTCCAATCCTTCTTATGACTTAGAATGTCCTTCATGAACCTTGCATAAGAAGGTATCTGTTCAAGAGCCTCTACAAAAGGGATATTTATCTCTAAGGTTCTGAGATACTCCGTGTTCGGAGGGTTACCTGAAACTGTAGGTCAATCTTGGACGAGATCTTCTGTGCGGGTCGGTGTTGATGTGTCCGACTTGAGGGTGGTGGCCGGAGCCGCCGTGTCCGACTTTGTTGGACTTGTTGGTGATGCTGATCCTTCGTTATCGGAGGGTGGTGGTACCTACAAAGGACTCTGATGCTTAAGTTAGCAAGGATATTAAGCAAGTTTTTAGTAGAATCAGAGTATGAGTAATACCTGGGTGCTCCAATGTATTTATAATGGTGTGGTGTGACTTTTCTGGAGATAAGATAGTTATCTTATCTTATCTTTGAGTGAAGTGATCTTATCTTCAAGGGAACCGCCCTTATCTCTCTAGGCTTGGGTTGCCTTTGGATTTGGGTCGTGTTCCTCTGTTTGGGCCCTTTTGGGGCTTTTCTGGGGACTTGGCTGAGCTCTTTGAAACGAGGTCGGATAGTCCTGACTCGAAGAGGTCGGTCGACTTGTCTTTAACCAGCCCGGGTCGTACAGCTCGACCCAGGGTATGAACAGTGCCCCTGCTTGAGCTTGGTGTTTTTTAAGGTCGAGTCCCTTAGACTTCGATCCTTTCCGGAGAAGCCGAGCTCGAGCACTTTTGGTTGGTCTTCGCTGGGTAGCATTTTCCATTAGTGGCTTTAAATGCGGAATGTTTCTCTCTTTATAGCGCACGTTTTGCACTTTCTTGGGAACGTGCGAGGGTTTTTAAAAACCTATTAACTCCCCCCTTTGCCGTTTTTCTCATTTTGAATTTTCACAAAAGCCTTTCTCTCCTATTTCTCTTCTCCTTTCTTACTGCAACTTCTCTTTTCTCATTACTCCCTCTGTTTCTGTTCTTTCGTGCTTTCCTCTTCTTTTCTCGAGAAGGCGATCGTTAGCATGGCTTCGGTTGTTGTTTCAGACTCTTGATTGCTTCACCATTCCCTCTTCGCTGTAGGTTGGTTTTCTGTCTTCCTTTCTTTTTTTCACGCCATTTTTTTTATAGTTTCGTTTGGCTCTGAGAAGTTTTGTTCTTGCTTGAATTTATTCTGGAAAGCTTGAATCTTTCTTTAGCGTTTGTTGTTGTAATGTGTGTTCTGGGAGTTTCTTCGTCTTTTTGTATGAACTTTTTCGCCTTTTTTGATGCTTTTAGGGCTTTGCATGTTGTTACTATTTCTAGTTGTGTCCTTGCTTTTGAAGTTTTGGAGTGATGAACTGTTTGAAAAGGTTGTGTCTTTGATGATTTCCCTTTGGCATGTTTGATGCATGATAGTTCCCTTTGCTGATAGATAAAAAGATGGCTATTTTGATGACTTTCTGGTTAATAATTTTATTTTCGGAGTGTTGCTTTGTTGAAAAGAGGGTTATTTTCTTGTTAGGAGGTGTCGAGATGTAGGCTTGTAAATTTTTCTTGAGTCTTTATTCCATGACTGCCTCCAAAGGATGCCCCTGGTGTGAGTCCTAGGGTTTCCTTTTGCTGTTGTACCTGGCGTGCTTTAGTCCGAGTTGCTTTCTTTGCCTTGCCCGAGTTGTTTTATTAGTAACCCATTTTCCTTTTTCTTACTGTAGGACTTAGTTGACCATGTCTTCTCGTAAAAATATTATCGAGACATCCTCCAAAGTCCCCGAGGGCATGTCTGACTGGCTAGATGCCCTCGTCCTGATGTGTGTTTCAGTAGTTAATTCTGAGTATATCGTGGAGTTTAGAAAACATCACTGGATCTGTAGTAGTAGGGATCAGGAGAAAAACTACGAATTAGTAGTGCCTAACTCCGATGAAAGGGTTTACTTTCCTTCTCTGATCTAGGGGCAACGCCCCTTCTTTTATGCTTACGACTACTTTTTCAGCCAAATGAACATCACCCTTCCTTTTACTTCCTTTGAGACTGACTTGTTGTGGTCATGTAATGTAGCTCCATCCCAGCTCCATCCGAACTCCTGGGACTTTATCAAGATCTTTCAGTTGCTTTGCCAAGAGTTGGATGTTAAACCTTCTCAAACTCTCTTTCTTTACCTCTTTGTCTTGACCAAGCCTGGGACTACCAAAAAGAAAGCTTCTTGGATTTCTTTCAGGTCTTCCCAAGGACACAAAGTGTTTTCTATGTACGATGAGTCTTTTAGGGATTTTAAGAACTACTTTTTTAAGGTCCGAGCTGCTGAGGGAGCCCGACAAATTTTCTTAGAGTCGAATAATGAACCTGCCTTCCCTTTATGTTGGCAAAAGAATGTTGTAGTATCTAGATATACGTGGAAGATTCTTTTATGAATTTGTTGGAGGGGATTTGGGGGCAACCTCCCCATCTCGACACAAAACGATTCTTAGGAGACCCTTCCCTTGTCCGAGCTGAGCTGGGTAGTGGTCGACTTCTTTTTGCTTTGTTTGCTTGCTTTTTGTTTCTATTTCTTCCAATTTTGTAACTTGTTTTGTTGTGTTTTTCAGAGATGGTAAAAAATAATGATTCCATGAAGGCCTTTAAAAAGGCGGGAAAATCTACAGCAACCCAGCACATCTCGGCTAAGGCTGCTGGGGAAGGATCTTCTCAGGTTCCTCCTAAGAAGCCTGTCTTGAGCACTGTTGGGCCGAGGAGGATGATTCTTACTCCTCAGGTCCATTTGGTTGATCCCCCCAGACTTCTGCTGCTACCTCTTCTCCTTCTGCCGGACCTCTCCCAAAAAGACAGAGGACTGTTGAGCCTTTTAATCTGGACGCCCCCGATTTTGATGCTGTTGGTTTTGTCGATCAACAAATTGCTCCTTATGGTGTTGTTCCTACTGATGATGTCTCCATTCTTTGCCATTTGGACTTCATTACCCGAAGCAGTATCAAGATGGCACACATGGGAGCAGCCTTATTCCGAACTGCTCAGGACCTTCCCATTCATGCAACAAAGGCTTTTATGGAGAAGGCCAAATCGGAATTTGACAGGATCAAGGGGTTGAAGGAGGAGCTTGAGGTGAAGGTGGCGAAGCTGGAAAAAGAGTTGGAGGGTGAGAAGGCTCGAGCTACTGCTGCAGTGGCTTCTGGGAATCTGGTTGAGGATATGGCGCTGAAGCATAAGGAAAGCTATGTCTTGACTTATGGTAAGATGATGGAGCTTAGGGAGAGGTTGGAATCTGCTCGAGCTGACTATGCCAAGCTTCAGGGCCATCTCGTGGGCAGTGTGACTGCTGCCTATGAGAATTTGAAGGATCAGGTCCAAGTTCTTGCTCCCGAGCTCAACCTGTCTCTCTTCAGCTTAGATAATATTGTGGAAAATGGGAAGATCGTCCCTGCCCCGGATGAAGATGACGATGATGCAGATTCGCCTCCTGTGCCATCCACCAAGGCTTCTGTTGTCCCGACTTCTTCAACTCCTACAGCCAAGGTTCACCATCCTGATTCGGATCCTGATGTTTAGATCCTGAATCGGGCGGATGGGACTGTCGATGCTGTCCCCCTTCAGACTCGTCCTCCTTCGTCTCAAGACACCGCCACTGGAGAATCCTTAAATCCTTTGTAGTTTTCTTTGATGTATCTTGTACAGCCCGGTCTGTGGGCTTTTGTATGGCCTGTATATTTTAGTCGCTTTTCTTAGCAACTTTATTTTAGAAAAATAAATGCCTTTTCAACTCTTGCGGCCGCGTCGTCCATGCGATCGCGTCGCTGCCTGTTTCTTCAAAAACTCTGTTTTATGCTTTCCTTCCAATTTTGTATGTTTCCTTTCCATCCTTTAAGTCATTCCTGCCTTAGAAGATCTGAAATTACTCAACACACGAATCACGGCATCGAATGGTAATAAAGGGAAATTAAAATAATGACTTTTAAAGCATAGGAAACATGTTTTTCACATACATCACATAATAAGGAAGGGAAAGTAAAACCATGCAATTAATATGAATAAGTGGGTGAAGGATTGAATAAATCACTCAAATTAGGCATAGAATATATCATAAAATATGGGTTTATCAACCTTCCCACACTTAAACAATAGCATGTCCTTATGCTAAATCCAAGATAAAGAGTAAGGTAAGGTTGAATTGGTGGAATCTCATGTAATGCAATCTATTCTAAATGCAACTACCTAAATGCATCATGCAATTCTAATTTTTTTATTCACTTGTATATAAAGCTCACATGTAGTTGAATTAATTCAAATTTCTCAAGGAATCATATATATAGCCAGACCTCAGATAATGATAAAGCACTTTTACAATTGAGATGGGAAAATATTTTATAAACTTGCAAGACAATTAATAATTCAAGCAGAGATATATGTTAATGAGCTATTGAACCCTCACTAGATTTTGTGTTTACTCTTTAGTCACTCAGTGTTTATTGGGTTAATCACTCTATTCTTCTTTTTATCCTTACTTTCTATAACTTTGTTCTTCATCTAACCAATCAACAATTATATAATATAGGCATACAAAAGTCATGAGGTCTTTAATTAAGGTTGTAATAAGGGCCAAGGTAAAGGTAAGGGTATATGTATAAGGCTAAGTGAGCTAATTAAGCGAATCCTTGATTAGTCTAAGATCTCACCTAACATACATAACTTGTAAAGCAAAGCTTCTTTACCTATTTTTCCATATTTTTCCCACTTTTGATGTTACATGCTCATGCATTAGTTTTAATTTTGTCCTATGTGCATTGCTTTATTTTGCATTTGGGAAATTCTTTTGTATCCCCTTTATTCAAATACTGAAATATATATATATATATACTTTTTTTAATGCACATGGTAATTCAATTATTTTGATTTCACATGAGCATGTTTCCCAAAAAAAAATTATTTTGAATTATTTTATTCTTTTCAACTTTCTACCCTTTGTTTTTATCATCCATGTTCCCAATAGGTTTCCCACACTTAAACAATTACACAATTTCTATCTTAAGCTAACCAAGGATTCAACTTGGGATTTTTATTTTATTTTTCTACTTAAGGCTAGTAATGTGGTTTGTAGAATAAGAGGGGATTTAGAGGCTCAAGGGGACTAACAAGGGTGATGTAAAAGGTAGGCTAATTTGGGATAAGTGAGCTAAAATCAACAATGGCCTCAATCACTCTCTTGGTATGTATTTCTCTTCTATAATCGGACATATAGATTAAAACAAAGTAAAGAACACCAGAATAAATAAGAAGGGTGGAACACATAGGAATAAAAATTATGGTTTGAATGTAACCATACAATTAAGCTCAAAACTCACAGGCTGTATGTTCTCTAACTCAGAAATCATATATCAGTTATATATGTCATACAAGTAAAAATCAAGAGTTTCCATTATTCTCAATGTAAAATTTATTTTGAGTGGCTTTAAAGTTTGTGTTTCTCCTTGATGAAATGTTGTTAACTAACTAACGTGGAATGCTATATATACAAGGTGTGGGTTGTTTCTATTATGTTCAAGTCTCTAGTTTACTTCATTTTTATATTTTCAAATTAAACTAAGTTATCTTATGCTAAATAAAAGGGTAAACTATAGTAATCAATCCACAATTTCTATAACTAATAAGTTAGAATTGCAACTAAACTAAATAGCTAAAATATGAACTAAGGTGCAAAATGCAGAAATAGAGTAAAAATACATGAAAATAGTAATGTATAAGTACTGAGAAAATAAAAATAAAAATAAAAGAGAAAAATACAGAAAAATAGCAAAATAAAATGAAAGAGTCTGTAGTGGTTCACCAAAAAAAATGCCAGAGATGGCGACCTCCCCACACTTAAAATGAAGCATCGTCCCTGATGCTCACTCAAGCAAGGTGTGAAGGGGTGTCATCACTGGAAGGGTGGGTAGCTGGAGTCTCTGTGGTGGTGGTCTAAGGGTCTGCCTGCTGCAGAGGAGGTGCTCACTGAATAAGAACCTCAGGGTCTGCAGCCTGAATCTGATGCGGGGCCTCCTACTGTGATGCAGCTTGCTCAGTGCCTGCCTGCTCAGCCTCTCTTTAGGGGTGGGTATCTGCCTCGTGATCATCTGCCTCCTCCTCAGATGGCTCTGATGGTGTGTCAGGCTCGGAGGGGATATCGCCAGATCGTATCATCAGCTTCAGGTGCTCATAGCGTCGCTTGATGCGACGCTCAACTCTCTCATATCGACACCGGTTGCGGCGCTTCATCTGGTCTAGCTGTCAAAACAGGCAGTGCACTAGGTGATAAACTGGCTCTGAGGCAGGTGGAGGTACAGTGGTGGTAGCAGGGGTAGCTGTGGAGGTCTGTAGCCCAAAGCCAGAAAGTTCCTGCTGTGAGGAATGATTTTCTTGCATTCTGTAGCAGGTGACCTCTCATCAGCATCCTCCCAAGGCACGTCAGCTCGATGGCCTAGCTGTGTAATCAGATATGGGAAGGGGAGAGTGCCTCGGACGTGGACCCTGGCCATGTAGTACCGAATGAAGCGTGGCAGGTGCAGGTCCTTACCCTCCATCACACACCATAGGAGGGTGATCATAGCGGCAGGTAGCTCCGTCTCGTGAGTACTCGGCATAATAAAGTTGCTTAGGATCTGATGCCATAGCCGAGCCTCATCGTTCAAGTATGCCCGTTTGATTTCCTTATGCATGGTGGTGTTCTGACCCATGACCCATGGGACAGTTGGGTTAAGGGCTATCCTTGCCTTGACTGCATCCCAGTCAAATTTCATGAAGCGCATGTCCTCCTCAGCCTTTTGATATCTATCTGGCTGATTAGATTTAGGCAAAAGCTTCAGAACATCCTCTATAGCCTCTTTAGTAACCAGAATCTGCTTCCCTCTTAGGTTCACTGCATCTAGGGAAGTTTTGAAGTAATTGCAGTAGAATTCCCTTACCCAAGATGCATTAACCTCAGTCAGGTTTCTCTCCAGGAAGAACCAGCCTCTTTGTTTAATCTGATCAGAGGTGAATTGCTGGAGTTCTTCTGGGATCTTCAGAGTCCTTTCCAGGTACAGGTTTCTGGAGTTTGCAAACACCGGATACTTCAGCTCGCAGTATCGGTTTGCAAATTTAATGGGATCAGTAGCAGGGAGTAGTTGGTCAGCCTTCTCCTGCGGGGTAAAGTGTTTCTCCCGCCAGGAGTCATCATGCATGAGGTCCAGTATGGAGATGGAGGCTTCTCCTCGTTTTCATTTGCCAGTTGTTGCCTTTCATTTTCCTTTTCCTCGGGTGTCAGACATCCTGAAAAACAGAAAATCAGGATATAATAAAAATAGGAAAGCAGGTAGGCAAATAATCGAACGAAGCATATAATGGTAAAGGAGCAATAGAATAATGAAAATGAGTTAAGTAAATGTGCATTAAGGATTGTATAGGAGTTAAAAGTCCGAGAATAATAATTCACAATCCAAAATGTAAAAGGATTCATGTTAAGTAGGAAAAACGTCCGTCATGCCTTGGTTAGAATGTTAGAGAGAATAGTGAAAAACCAGAAGAGATGTTTTGAAAGGTAAGTGGGTTAGGAATGAAAAATAGGTTAGGGAGTTAAATTAGTGAATTAGTAAAAAGTGGATTAGAGTAAGTGGCATGATGAGCATTTCCTAAATAACGAGAATTCACAAATTAAAGCAGCAGATAACTCAAGTTCAAACAAGGAAGTTAAGGATGAACAAATGAATATAGCAAAAAGTGGAATTGAATCATCCAAGATGCAATTTATAAACCAGGAAATGAAAAAGAATAAGGAAGCTTGCCCTGTCATTCATGAATTGGTTTGGTAAAAGCTGAGTAAAGCAGAGTGCAAGTTTGCCAAAACGAAAACAGGAATGAAAATCAAAGCAATTTACAGAAATTTGGGCAGCATCCAGGCTAAAATTTGATGTTCCCGGAAAATAAATAGCAATCAGAATAGCTCATATGAATTAAAATATAGCTACAATTACATAAAGGGAATAAGAACATGGAAAAGCAGTGTAAAAAGCAGCATGAACAAGAAATTATAGCATATGAACAATATTAACAACACAACAATAGCAGAATTGCGAAAATTAGAAAACAAGAAACATGAACAGCGCAATTAAACAGGCCTAAATCCACTAACCACATCCTAAGCTACCTAACAACCTAGAATCCACTACAACATGCATATCTAACTAGCCTAATGATGAACATAAACAGAAAAATAGGAAATTAACGATGAAAGAAAAGAAGGGTGGCATTCAGCGGAACCTGGAAGGCGTAGGAACGAAAGTGGGGCAAAGAGGTGGCTGGGGGTGGTGGCGGTGGCGGCTGATGCGGCGGTTGACAGTGGCACGGAGGCGGTGGCGGCTGTTCGGAGGCAGGGGAGTTTTGGGAAGGGTAATGGGGGTAGGGGGAAGGAAAAGAAGGGAAAGGGGGGCGTTGGTGGCGGTAGGGGGCGCGGCGGTGACGGCGGCACGGTGAGGTGGTGGTCGCGGAGGAGGGGCAGCGGGGGTGGAGGGAGAAGAGGAAAGAAGAAGAAGAAGGAGGGGGAAGGAGGAAGGGGGATGGCGTGGCGATGGCTTCTGGGTGGTCGTCGGGGGTTGCGGTGGGCGGTGGTGGTGGCTGGAAGTTGTGGGTGGTGGTTATGGAGAGAAGAGAGGAAGGAGAGGGGGCTGGGGGGGCGCAAATGGGTAGGGTTTTGCGTGGTTGGGGGTTATTAAATTTGAATCCACGCGATCGTGTGGGGCACGCGGTCGCGTGGCCAGGTTGAAATGGGGGTCGACGCGATCGCGTGGGTGGCGCGATCGCGTGGAATGGGTAAATTATGAATGACGCGGCCGCGTGAGGCATGTGACCGCGTCGCTGGAAATTGTGCTAAAAGCATAATTCCAGCGTCGTTTCAGTGCAACTCTCTGTCTCCTCTGGGGTGGTGGTGCAATCCATGCGACGCGATCACATCGCTTACGCTGTCGCATGGGATTGGTGTTGTGCAAGTGACGCGATCTCGTCAGGGACGCGACCGCGTGGGTCGTTTTGTGTGAAACGCACAATGGCAGCACGATTCCAGCCTAACTCTCTGGACGTTGGGGATTTACGCCGATCTCCAGATCACGCGGCCGCGTGGGTGACGCGGACACGTGGGTTGTTGTTTTTTGCAACTGATGCGATCTCATGAGCAATGCAGTCGCGTCACGCACCCTTTTTTTTATACAGGTATGCAAGTATGCAGTATGCAATGCGAATGAATAATATTCATGTTCAATTGAAAAGGAAATAAAAAAGATAAAAATAAATAACACGAAATAAAACTGAAAAAGAAACGACCATACCATGGTGGGTTGTCTCCCACCTAGCACTTTTAGTTAAAGTCCTTAAGTTGGACATTGGATGACCTTCCTGTTATGGTGGTTTGCGCTTAAATTCATCCAGAAATCTCCACCAACGTTTGGAATGCCAATAGCCTCCAGGGTCCCAAACTAGGCATGTGAAGCTTCTGAGCAGCTTCAAACATATTCTCAGGCTCCCGGGGTGACGAATGTCAGAATAGATTCCAGGATCCCAAACCTTGCTTTTAAATCCGCCTTCGTCTTGATCTATATTTTTCCATCCGGGCGGTTTAGAAAGTAGATTTTCACCAAGGTGACCAAACATTTTCCGAGATCCATTCCATAGATCATGATACCAATCCGCACACTTCAAGTTGAAGCGTGGAACCTTATTGAACCTTGTGCACCAGCTCTGAGTACGAGCCATTTCCCTCTTACTCTTAAAGCCGCAGAGAGCTCTAAGCTGGCCATCTGTTTCAAGCAAACCATATTCAAGCGGAAAAGTAAAGATAAAGGTTAAGGATTGTACCCACTTGAAGCTTGTATTAGGTGGTAATGGCCTTGGGATAGGTGTTTCCAGTGGTTCTGTGAGTTCTACACCCTTGTGCTCTTCTGTGAATTTCTTCACTTCCTTGCAGACTTCTTCAACTGCATCCATGTCCTGATCAAAGCCTTCTATGTCTTCCTCGTCACTTAAGTCATAAACAGGAGGTTGAGAGAAATCTACCTCCGCATCATCTTCGCATTCACTTGGGGAAGATTCTGCGATCTCAGAGAGTTCACTTGCTGGTGCAAGTTCACTACTGGCAGAACTTGACTTGAGATCATCATCATCAAGGAAACTTGCTTCTTGGATTATTCCGTCTAGTTTTTCATAAAAGACTTACCTTGGGGGCTGTGTACTATCCTCCTCAGCATCAATTGTAACGTCCTTGACAGAATTCTCCACAACTATGGATTCCCATGGAGGCTCAGCGTCTCCTAGGTCTTCAACCAACTCTTCTTCTTGTGTAATGAGAGCTTCCTCTGCTTGTTCCAGTACGAAGTCATGCCCTGTTCTGTCCACTGGAGTTTCTAGTATCTCCTTCATGCTACACTCATCATTAGATTGTCCACACGGAGTTGTGGGAGGTCCTTAAATGTTCAAACGTCTAGAATATAATTAACTTATTGCTTGCTCCAGTTGATAAAGGGTTGTTTGAAGTTGATCTACAGTTTCCTTGAGGCGAACCTCTGATTCTCGGGGTGCTGGATTTGGACGTGGTACATTGGAAAGTGGTGGTGTTTGGGAGTAATTGGATTGGAATCGGGGTAAATGAGGATCGTATGGTGGCGAATGGTGAAAAGAAGCTTGTGAGTGTGGTGGTTCGAAGTTATGTTGAGAGGATGGCCTATAAGCACAGGGTGGGACTTGTTGGTAACTACAAGGTTATCCACGATGTCTATTTGCTTGGTATGCATTGTAGAATGGTCTTTGTCCATGATATCTTGGAGGATGTTGTTGCCTAAAGGGTTGATCAGATCCTCTTGGCTTCATCCATCTTTGATTGCTCTGACCTTGATGCATGTTCCTGTTATAACTTTCACTCCTTTCAACAATATTAGAACCAAACTCGAAGCGAGAGGGGTGAGAATTCATAGTAGCTAATGGAAATAGAAAGGGAAAATAAAGACAAATAAACAGGTAAAAGAAAAATATTTACAATAACCAATAATAAGGCACACAATTGCAGTTCCCCGGCAACAGCACCATTTTGAAAGAGCTGGAAGATTGATGGTTTAGAAGTTATAGTAAACTCTCGTTGCAAGTATAGTTACTAAACCAAGCAATCAACCTTTCTTACAAACGTTTTGGTTGTCACAAGTAACAAACCCCTAAATAAATTGATAACTGAAGTATTTAAACCTCGGGTCGTCCTCTCAAGGAACTGCAGGGAAGTATGTTCTTATTATTGGTTATGGAGATTGTAAATCGGGGTTTTGAAGATGAGGAGCAAGTAATTTAAATTGTAATTAAAATAGGTGAAAGACTGTAAAGTAAATAAATAACTGTAAAATAAACTTTTGGCAAGGTATGAGAAATTAGAAGTCCTATCCTAGTTACCCTTATCAATGATGATGAAAGTTGAATCTTAATTCCACTCAGTTAGTCTTTACTTAAAGTGAAGAAAAGTCAAGTGACTAATTAGTTAGATCCTCAAATCCTAGTTAATCCCTAAGGAAAGATTGGGATTATTGAAGTTCAATTCAATTAGCAAAGATAACAATTATCAATCATATTTGAGTTTGATAACTCCTGAGTTACTGATTTCTTAAACAAGACCAAAAGGGAAAAGTAAATCTACCGGAATAAAAATGTCTTCAGATGGAAAGCAACATCGATATAAATAAAAGAAACAATTGTATACTGAAATACCTCAAATAACATTAATTCAAAAGAGTAATCTGTAACATAGAAGAATTCATAAATTAAATTGAAAAGATAAATAAAAAGGAATGTTGAACCTGATAGGAAGAGATAATCCTGAAAGCGAATAAAATCCTAAATCTAAATCCTAAAAGAGAGAGGAGAGAGAACCTCTCCCTCAAAACTAAATCTAAATCATGAATACTAACTAATTGGAGACTCTCCCTAAATGGATGCATTCCCCCACTTCATAACCTCTGATATGTGCCTTCTGGACTTGGATTTGGGCCAAAAAGGGCTTCAGAAATCGCTGGGAGCTTTTTCTATAATTTATGGTGCGTGGCCTCTGTCACGCGTCCGCGTGGGTCACGCGGTCGCACCAATTGGATTTTTCCTTGTCGTGCGGTCGCGTCAGTCATGCGTCCGCGTCAATCACGTGGTCGCGTCGCTGTCGCGCTGGAATGCGGCCGCATTGTCCATGCGATCGCGTCATTGCCTGTTTCTTCAAAAACTCCGTTTTATGCTTTCCTTCTAATTTTGTATGTTTCCTTTCCATCCTTTAAGTCATTCCTGCCTTAGAAGATCTGAAATTACTCAACACACGAATCACGGCATCGAATGGTAATAAAGGGAAATTAAAATAATTACTTTTAAAGCATAGGAAACATGTTTTTCACATACATCACATAATAAGGAAGGGAAAGTAAAACCATGCAATTAATATGAATAAGTGGGTGAAGGATTGAATAAATCACTCAAATTAGGCACAGAATATATCATAAATTATAGGTTTATCAAGGCTTCTATTATTGCCCCCTGGTTTGGTGCTGGCTAATTTTGAGAGTGCGTCAGCTCGGGCATTTTGTTCTCGAGGTATATGTCGGATCTCGTATTCCTTGAATTGTCTGAGTTGTTCCTGGGTATTGTCCAGGTATTTTTTCATGGCAGGGTCTTTAGCTTGGTAGGTCCCTGCTATTTGTGAGGTGTCGACTTGTGAATCACTGAAGATGACAAGTTTTTAGGCTCCGACCTCTTTAGCCAGCTTCAAACCAGCCAATAACGCCTCCACACCCAGTTTTATTTGAAGAGCCATCCACGTAAAGATTCTAATTTGTAAGGATTTCTGGGGTAACAGTATACTCTGCGATGAAATCGGCCAGATATTGGGATTTGATGGCTGTCTGAGCTTCATATTGAAGGTCGAATTCAGACAACTCGACCGTCCATTGTAGGATTCTTCCTGCTAAATATGTTTTCTATAGAATGCTTTTCATGGGTTGGTTGGTTTGAACCTTGATGGTGTGAGCTTGAAAATATGGGCGAAGTCGTCGAGAAGTTAGTATGAGAGCAAAGGCGAACTTCTCTATTTTTTGATAGTTTAGCTCGGATCCCTATAGTGCTTTGCTGATGAAATATACGAGTTATTGTCCACTTTAATCCTCCCTGACTAGTGCTGAACCTACTGCCCGACTTCCTATTGCAAGATATAGTATGAGTGCTTCTCCTTTCCGTGGTTAGGTGAGAATGGGTGGTTATCCCAGGAATTTTTTAAACTCCTGGAAGGCTTGTTCGCACTCAGGTGTCTATTCGAACTTCTTTTCCTTCCTTAGAGTGGCGTAGAAGGGGAGAGATCTTATGGCAGATTCGGCTAGAAATCTGGACAAGGCTGCTAGTCGCCCATTGAGTTGTTGCACCTCTTTGACATAGTTCGGGATTTTCATGTCGAGTATGGCCTGGCACTTCTCCGAGTTTGCTTCTATTCCTCTTTGTGTGAGCATGAATCCCAGGAATTTGTCAGCTTCTACTGCAAAGGTGCATTTTGCAGGATTAAGTCTCATACCATACTTTCGTATGGTATTGAACACTTGGGCGAGGTCAGATAGTAATGACTCCTCGCTTTATGTTTTTACTAACATGTCGTCCACATATACCTCCATAAGTTTCCCGATATGGTTTGCGAAGACCTTGTTCATTAGTCTTTGATACATGGCTCCTGCGTTTTTGAGTCCGAATGGCATGACGACGTAGCAGTAGTTTGCTTTTGGGGTTAAGAATGAGGTTTTTTCTTGATCGGGTGGATACATCGGGATTTGATTGTATCCTGAATAAGCGTCCATAAACGAGAGGTATTTGTATCCGGAGGAGGCATCCACTAGGGCATCGATACTTGGGAGTGGATAGGGATCTTTTGGGCAAGCTTTGTTGAGATCGGTATAGTCAGTGCACATCCGCCACTTCCCGTTTGATTTCTTTACCAGGACAACGTTTGCTAGCCATAGTGGGTATTTGACTTCTATTATGAATCCTTCCTCTAGTAGAGCTTGTACCTGTTCTTCCACAGCTTGGGATCTTTCTGGTCTGAGCTTTCTACGCCTTTGTTGTACTGGCCGAGATCCTGGATATACTGCCAGTTTGTGGCACATTAGTTTGGGGTTTATGCCCAGCATGTCTATGGCCTTCCATGCGAAGAGGTTGACGTTATCTTTTAAGAACTGTATCAGGGGCTCCTTTACATCTCTTTTTGGGATTGCGCTAATATTGGTTGCTTTATCTGGGACATCTCCAATCTGGACTTTTTCTATCTCGCCCTCAGGTTGTGGACGTAGTTCTTCCTGACCTCGAATTCCCCCGAGTTCGATGGTATGGATTTCTTCCCTTTTGCCTCTGAAGTTCAGACTTTCATTGCAACAGCGTCGCGCTATCTTCTGATCTCCATTATCGTAGCAATCCCTTATGGAGTTGGGAATTTCATGCATAGATGCGGAGTGGAAACTACTGCTGCGAGCTGATTCAATGTTGCCCGACCTATCAGGGCGTTGTAGGCTGAACTTACGTCGACTACAATGTAGTCTATGTTGAGTGTCCTTGATCGGCTTCCTTTTCCAAAGGTTGTGTGTAGTGAGATGTATCCAAGTGGTTGGATTAGAGTGTCTCCTAATCCGAATAAGTTGTTAGGGTATGCTTTGAGCTCTTTTTCCTCTAGGCTGCGTTTGTCGAAGGCAGTTTTAAACAATATATCAGCCGAGCTTCCTTGGTCTACCCGTGTACGGTGGAGGTTAGCGTTGGCCAATATGATAGTGATGACCATGGGATCGTCATGTCCCGAGATGATGCCAGCTGCATCCTCTTTAGTGAAAGTAATAGTAGGGAGGTCGGGTGTTTCTTCTCCTCCATCAACGTGATATACTTCTTTAAGGTGTCTTTTGCGAGATGATTTGGAGATTCCTTCTCCTGTAAATCCTCCATGTATCATGTGGACATGTCTTTCTGGGGTACAAAGTAGACGTTCAGTTCATCTGACTTCTTAGTCTCTTCTTCTTTTTCTGGCTTCATCTATTTTGCTGGCTAAGTACCGATGTAGTCTCCCCTCTTTTACCAATTTTTCTATGACATTCTTCAGATCGAAGCACTCGTTGGTGGCATGTCCATAGATTCGATGGTATTCATAATATTTTGTTCGATTTTCACCTCCTTTCTTGCTTTTAATTGCTCGAGGTGGCGGGATCTTTTCAGTGTGGCATACTTGTCAGTAAACTTCCACAAGAGATATCCGAAGGGGGGTGTAATTGTGGTATTTCTTAATCTTCTCTCCGTGTTGGTCTTTTTTTTCTTGGACTCTTTCTCCTTATCTCGGGAGGAGTAGGAAAATCAGGATTTTGATGTTTCTCCTAATCGAGAGTTTTCCTCTATGTTGATGTACTTCTCTGCTCGTTCTTGCACTTCATTTAGAGATGTGGGATGTTTCTTTGATATGGAGTGACTAAAAGGTCCCTCTCGTAGGCCATTGATGAGGCCCATAATGGCTGCTTCTGTTGGTAGACTTTGTATGTCCAGACATGCTTTGTTGAATCTTTATATATAATTGCGAAGACTTTCCTAATCTCCTTGCTTGATCCCTAATAAGCTTGGCGCGTGTTTGGTTTTATCCTTCTGGATGGAGAACCTGGCAAGAAATTCTTGGCTAGGTCATCGAAATTTGTGATGAATCTCGGAGGCAGACAGTTGAACCGCTTTTGATAGGGTTGTTGGGAAGGCTTTGCATCGAATAGTGTCCGATGCGTCGATGAGGTACATCCTGCTTCTAAAATTACTGAGATGATAGATTGGATCTGATGTGCCATCGTACGGGGTCATGTCGGGAGCTTTGAAGTCCTTTGGGACTTTGGCTTTCATGATCTCTTTAGTGAATGTGTCTTTATCTTTGTGGGGCTTATCTTCGTGACTGGATCGGGTAGTCTTGGTTTTGAGACCGGCTTCAAGTTTTAGGAGCTTGTCCTGTAATTCTCAGCGTCGCTTGGTTTCCCTTCATAGGTCCCTCTTGGCTTCCCGTTGACGCTCGGCCTCTTTTTTGAGCTGTTTGAGGTGATCTTGTTGAGCTTGAAGTGCATCCATGATTTCTGAACTTAGCGAGTTCTTGCCTTTGTTTGGTTGATAAACCCATATTTTATGATATATTTTGTGCTTAATCTGAGTGATTTATTCAATCCTTCACCCACTTATTCATATTAATTGCATGGTTTTACTTTCCCTTCCTTATTATGTGATGTATGTGAAAAACATGTTTTCTATGCTTTAAAGTTAATTATTTTAATTACCTTTATTTCCATTCGATGCCGCGATTAGGGTGTTGAGTAGTTTCAGATCTTCTAAGGCAGGAATGACTTAAAGGATTGAAAGGAAACATACAAAAATGGAAGGAAAGCACAAAACGGAGTTTTTGGAGAAACTGGCATCCACGCGATCGCATGGGCGACGCGGACGCATGCTAAGCGCGAAGAAGCAGCGACGTGGCCGCATGACTGACACGACCGCGTGCCTTAAACAGAACACATATGACGCGGCCGCATGACTGACGTGACCGCGTGACAAGGAAAACTCCGAATGACGCGACCGCGTGACTCACGCAGATGCGTGACAGAGGCCACGCACCAGAAATTGTAGAAAACACTCATAGCAAATTCTGAAGCCCTTTTTGGCCCAAATCCAAGTCCAGAAGGCATAGACCAGAGGTTATGAAGTGGGGGAATGCATCCATTGAGGGAGAGTCTCCACTTTTAGTTAGTTTTCATGATTTAGATTTAGTTTTGAGAGAGGTTCTCTCCTCTCTCTTAGGATTAGGATTTAGGATTTCTCTTAGTTTTAGGAGTGACTCTCGATCCCAGGTTCAATGTTCCTTTACTTTAAGCTTCCCTTTCACTTTTTATTCATTCCATTACTTTAGTTGATTATTTGATGTTGCAATTTGATTTATGAATTCTTCCATGTTACAGATTACTCTTTTGAATTAATGTTATTTGAGGTATTTCAGTTTAATATTGCTTTCTTTTATTTACATTATTGTTATTCCCATCTGAAAACATTTTTATTCCAGTAGATTTACTTTTCTCCTTTTGGTCTTGGTTAAGAAATTAGTAACTCAGGAGTTATCAAACTCAAACATGATTGATAATTGTTATCTTTGTTAATTAAATTGAACTTCAATAATCCCAATCTTTTCTTAGGAAATAAATAGGATTTGAAGATCAAACCAATTAATCCCTTGACCTTCCTTTATCTTAGTAAAGGCTAACAAAGTGGAATTAAGGTTCAATTCTCATCATCATTGATAAGGATAACTAGGATAGGACCTCTAATTTCTCATACCTTGCCAAAAGTTTATTTACAGTCATTTATTTATTTTACTTGCCATTTAAATTACTTGTTCTTCATTTACTTTAATTACTGATTAAACTATTCCCTCCTCATTCTCAAAACCCCAATTTACAATCTCCATAACCAATAATAAGAACATACTTCCCTGCAGTTCCTTGAGAAGACGACCCGAGTTTTGAATACTTCGGTTATCAATTTATTTAGGGGTTTGTTACTTGTGACAACCAAAACGTTTGTACGAAGGGATTTCTGTTGGTTTAGAGACTATATCTACAACGCGACTGTTTTTATAAAATTCTTTACTGGCAAAAATCCTAACGTCAAAATGGCACCGTTGCCGGGGAACTGCAATCGTGTGCCTTATTATTGGTTATTGTAAATATTTTTCTTTTACTTGTTTATTTGTCTTTATTTTTCCCCTCTTTATTTCTTTTTAGCTACTATGAATTCTCACCCTTTCCGCTTTGAGTTTGGTTCTAATGTTATTGAAAAGAATGGAAGTTATAACAGGAACATGCATAAAGGTCAGAGCAATCAAAGATGGATGGAGCCAAGAGGATCTGATCAACCCTTTAGGCAACAACACCCTCCAAGATATTATGGACAAAGACCATTCTACAATGCATACCAAGCAAATAGACATGGTGGATAACCTTGTAATCACCAACAAGCCCCACCATGTACTTATAGGCCATCCTCTCAACGTAACTTTGAACCACCACATTCACAAGCTCCTTTTCACCATTCGCCACCACATGATCCGCATTTACCCAGATTCCAATCCAATTACTCCCAAACACCACCACTTTCCCCTGTGCCATATCCAAATCTATCACCCCAAGAATTAGAGATTCGCCTCAAGGAAACAGTAAATCGACTTCAAACAACCCTTCATCAACTAGAGCAAGCAGTAAGTCAATTATCTTCTAAATGTTCAAACATTCAAGGACATCCCACAGCGCTATGTGGACAATCTAACGAAGAGCGTAGTATGAAGGAGATACTAGAAACTCCAGTGGACAAGATAGAGCATGGCTTCGTACTGGAACAAGTAGAGGAAGCTGTTATTATTGAAGAAGAAGAGTTAGTTGAAGACTTTGGAGACGCTGAACCTCCATGGGAATCCAAAGTTGTGGAGCATTCTATCAAGGATGTTATAATTGATGCTAAGGAGGATTGTGCGCAATCCCCAGAGCAGGTATTTCATGAAGAACTAGACAGAATAACCCAAGAAGAAAATTTCCTTGATGATGATAGTCACAAGTCAAGTTCTCCTAGTAATGAACTTGCATCCACAAGTGAATTCTCTGAGATCGAAGAATCTTCCCCAAGTAAATACGAAGATGATATGGAGGTAGATTTCTCTCAACCTCCAGTCTATGACTTAAGTGATGAGGAAGATATAGATGGCTTTGATCAGGACATGGATACATTTGAAGAATCTTGCAAGGAAGTGGAGAATTTCACAGAAGAGCACAAGGGAGTAGAACTCACAGAACCACTGGAACCACTAATCCCAAGGCCATTACCACCCAATACAAGTTTCAAGTGGGTACAATCCTTAACCTTTAACTGTATTTTTCCACTTGAATATGGTTTGCTTGAAACAGATGGCTAGCTTAGAGCTCTCTGCGGTTTTAAGAGTAAAAGGGAAATTGCTCGTACTCAGAGCTGGTGCTCAAGGTTCAATAAGGTTCTACACTTCAACTCGAAGTGCACGGATTGGCATCATGATCAATCAGATGGATCTCGGAAAATGTTTGGTTATCTTGGTGAGAATCTAATTTCTAAACCACCCAGATAGAAAAGTATAGATCAAGACGAAGGCGGATTTAAAAGCAAAGTTTGGGATCTTGGAATCTATGCTGACAGTCGTCACCCCGGGAGCCTAAAAATCTGTTTGAAGCTGCTCAGAAGCTTCACATGCCTAGTTTGGGACCCCGGAGGCTATTGGCATTCCAAGCATTGGTGGAGATTTCTGGATGAATTTAAGCATAAGCCACCATAACAGGAAGCTCATCCAATGTCCAACTTAAGGACTTTAACTAAAAGTGCTAGGTGGGAGACAACCCACCATGGTATGATCGACCCTTTTTCAATTTTTATTTAGTTTTATTTGTTTTCAAGTTTTATTTTATTTTATTATATTGAACCTGGAAGTTTTGCATCTCATTCATATTAATCATTGCATTCTGCATACTGCAAAAAAAAGGGTGTGTGACGCGACCGCATCATTCATGCGATCGCGTCATGTTGCGAAAAACACTTCCCACGCGACCGCGTCCTTCACGCGGCCGCGTGACCTGGAGATCGGCGTAAACATCCAACGTCCAGAAAGTTAGACTGGAATCGTGCGGCCATTGTGCGTTTTGCACAAATGACCCACGCGATCGCATCACCCACGTGATCGCGTCACTTGTACAACATCAATCCCACGCGACAGCGTGAGCGACGCGATCGCGTCGCATGGATTGCACAACACCCCAAAAGGAGACAGAGAATTGCGCTGAAACGACGCTGGAACTGTGCATTTCACACAAATTCCAGCGACGCGATCGCATGCCCCAGGCGATCGCGTCATTCACTCTTTTTGCCCTCCATGCGATCGCGCCACTCAGGCGATCGCGTCGACTCCCATTTAACCCCAACCACGCGACCGCGTGCCCCACGCGATCGTGTGGATTCAAATTCATAACCCCCCAGTCACGCGAACCCTACCATTCGCCCGCCGTCCCCAAACCCCTCTCCTCTCTCTCTTCTTCTCCAATCACACCACCACCACCGAGCCACCACTACGCCACCGCCAGACGCCGCCGACCACCCAGACCCGCCGCCACCCACCCCCCTTCTCTCTTCTTCTTTCTTCTTCTTCCCCCCTAACCGCCACTGCCTACGCCGCGCCACTACCACCACCGCGCCGCCGTCACCGCCCAGCGCCACCCACGCCACCCCTTCCCTTCCCCTATTACCCCCTACCCCCATTCTCCTTCCTTCTCCCTCCTTTCCTCCAAACAACAGCCACCGCCGCCGCGCCACCCTTTTCCGCCGCACCAGACGCCACTGCCGTCATCCCCAGCCACCTCTCTGCCCCCACTCTCTTTCTTACGCCTACCAGGTTCCGACGAACGCCACCCTTCTATCCTTCGTAGTTAATTCATATTTTTCTATTTATGTTCGTCATTAGGCTAGTTAGATATGCATGTTGTAGTGGATTTTAGGTTGTTAGGTAGCCTAGGATATGGTTAGTGGATTTAGGTCTGTTTAATTGCGCTATTCGTGTTTCTTGTTTCATTATCTTCGCCATTCTGCTGTTGCTGTGATATTAGTTTTGTTCACATGCTGTAATTTCTTGTTTCATGCTGCTCTTTACTCTGATTATTCATGTTCTTATTCCTTATATGTAATTGCAGCCGTATTTTTGATTCATATGAACTATTCTGTTGTTGTTTATTTTTCGGGACCATCCAATTTTAGCCGGAATGCTGTCCAAATTTCTGTAAAATGTTTCTATTCATGTCTTGGTTTTGGCATTTTCAACTGTGCTTTCCTTAGATTTAACCAAAACAATTCATGAATGCTATGGCATGCTTTCTTATTCTTTTTTATTTCCTAGTTCATGATTTGCATTTTTTATGTTTAATTCTAATTTTTGCTATTTCTATATCTATTTGAATCATCATCAACCTGTTTTCCTTATTTGGATATGAGTTACTTATAGCTTTTAACTGTGAATACTTGTTACTTGGAATATTTTCATTATGCCACTTACTTTAACCCACTTTTTACTAACTCACTAATGTTAACTTCCTAAACTCTTTTTCAATTCTAACCAACCTAACCTTTCAAAACTTCTCTTCTGATTTTCTTTCACTTTCTTTTAACATACTAACCATGGCATGATGTTAATTTTTCTATTTAACATGAATTCAATTACATTTTGGATTGTGAATTCTTCTTTTCGGACTTTCAACTCCTATACAATCCTTAATGCACATTTACTTAACTCATTTTCCTTATCCTTTTGCTCCTTTGCCACTTTGGGTTTCTTTTGATTATTTGCCTATTTATTTTCCTGTTTTCACTATATCCCGGTTTTCTATTTTTCAGGATGTCTGCCAGCCAGAGAAAAGGAAAAGGAAAGGCTACTACTGGCAAACAGAAAAGAGGAGAATCCTCCATGTCCATTATGGATATTATGCACGATGACAACTTGTGGGAGAAAATTTTACCCCGCAGGAGAAGGCCAACCAGCTAATCCCTGCCACTGATCCAGTGAAATTTGCAAACCGATACTGTGAGCTGAAGTATCCGGTGTTTGCAAACTCCAGGAACCTATACCTGGAGAGAACTTTGAAGATCCCAGAAGAACTCCAGCAATACACTTCTGACCAGATCAAACAAAGAGGCTGGTTCTTCCTGGAGAGAAACCTGACTGAGGTCAATGCATCTTGGGTTAGGGAATTCTACTGCAATTACTTCAAAACCTCCCTAGATGCAGTGAACCTTAGAGGAAAGAAGATTCTGATCACTGAAGAGGCCATTGAAGATGTTCTGAAGCTTCTGCCTAAAACTGATCAGCTGGATGGTTATCAGAAATTTGAGGAAGATATGCGCTTCATGAAGTTTGATTGGAATGCATTCAAGGCTCGGATAGCCCTTGACCCGACCGTTCCTTGGATTATGGGTCAGAACACCACCATGCCAAAGGGAATCAAGCGGATTTACCTGAATGATGAGGCTCGGCTATGGCATCAGATACTTAGTAACTTCATTATGCCGAGTACTCACGAGACTGAGATACCAGCTGCTATGATTACCCTCCTTTGGTGTGTGATGGAGGGTAAGGACCTGTACCTGCCACGCTTTATCCGGTACTATATGGCCAGGGTCCACGTCCGAGGCACTCTTCCCTTTTCTTATCTGGTTACACAGCTAGGCCGTCGAGCTGACGTGCCTTGGGAGGATGCTGATGAGAAGCCACCTGCTGCAGAATGCAACAAGGTTATCCCTCACAGCAGGAACTTTCTGGCTTTGGGCTACAAACCTCCATTTCTCACTGCTCCTGGTGCCACAGCCACACCATCTGCCGGCCCCTCTTCCTTTACAGCTGCCCCAGCTACCCCTGCCACCACCATTGCACCTCCACCTGCCCCAGAGCCCATCTATCATCTAGTGCACCGCCTGTTTCGACAGCTTGACCAGATGGAGCATCGCAACAAGCCAGCCTATGAGCACCTGAAGCTGATGATACGCTCTGGCGACATCCCCCTCCGAGCCTGACACACCATCTGAGGCATCTAAGGGGGAGACGGATGATCACTAGGCAGAGACCCATCCCCAGAGCAAGGCTGCGCAGGCAGGCACAGAGCAGGCCGCATCACATCAGGAGGCTCCTCCTCAGATTCAGGCTGTAGACCCCGAGATCCCTATCCAGTCAGCACCTCCTCTGCAGTAAGCAGATCCTCAGACCACCACCATAGAGACTCCAGCTACCCGTCCTTCCAGTGATGACACCCCTTCATACCCTGCTTGAATGAGCATCGGGGACGATGCTATATTTTAAGTGTGGGGAGGTCGCTATCTCTGGCGTTCTTTTTTTGGTGAACCATTACATACTCTTTTTATTTATTTTGCTACTTTTCTGTATTTTTTTATTTTTATTTTTATTTTCTCAGTACTTATATATATTGCTATTTTTATGTATTTATTCTATGTTGCATTTTTAGTTCATAATTTAGCCATTTAGTTTTAGTAGCAATTCTAACTTATTAGTTATAGAAATTGTGGATTAATTAGTATAGTTTACCCTTTTTAGCATAAGATAGCTTAGTTTGAATTGAAAATATAAAAAGGAAGTAAACTAGGAACTTGAACATAATAGAAACAATCCACCCACCTTGTATATATATCATTACATGTTAGTTAGTTAACAACATTTCATCAAGGAGAAACACTAAAACTTTAAAGCCATTCAATATAAGTTTTACATTGAGAATAATGGGAATTTTTAACTAAACCTGCATGACATACATAATTGACATATGATTTTTGAGCTAGAGAACACACAGCCTGTGAGTTTTGAGCTTAATTGTATGGTTACATTCAAACCATAATTTTTATTCAGGTGTGTTCCACCCTTCTTTTGTATTCTGGTGTTCTTTACTTTGTTTTAATCTATATGTCCGATTATAGAATAGAAATACGTACCAAGAGAGTGATTGAGGCCATTATTTGATTTTAGCTCACTTATCCCAAAATAGCCTACCTTCTACATCACCCTTGTTAGCCCCCTTGAGCCTTTAAATCCCCTTTTATTCGATAAACCACATTACTAGTCTTAAGCAGAAAAACAAAATGAAAATCCCAAGTTGAATCCTTGGTTAGCTTAAGATAGGAAGTATGTATGGTTTAAATGTGGGAAAACCTATTGGGAACATGGATGATAAAAAAAAAAAGGGTAGAAAAGTTGAAAAGAATAAAATAATTCAAAATAAAAGTTTTGGGAAGCATGCTCATGTAAAATCAAAATAATTGAATTACCATATGCATTAAAAAAAATTAATTTTTAGTATTTAAATAAAGGGGACACAAAAGAGTTCCCCAAATGTGAAATAAAACAATGCACATGGGATAAAAATAAACATTGAAACATGAGCATGCAACATCAAAAGTGGGAAAATATGGAAAATAGGTAAAGAAGCTTTACTTTACAAAGTATGTATATTAGGTGAGATCTTAGACTAATTAAGAATTCACTTATTAGCTCACTTAGCCCTATACATATAACCTTACCTTTACCTTGGCCCCATTACAACATTTACTAAAGACCTCATGATTTTTGGTATGTCTATATTCTATAATTGTTGATTGGTTAGATGAAGAACAAAGTTATAGAAAGCAAGAATAAAAAGAAGAATAGAGTGATTAACCCAATAAACACTGAGTGACTAGAGAGTAAACACAAAATCCAGTGAGGGTTCAATAGCTCATTAACATATATTTCTGCTTAAATTATTAATTGTCTTGCAAGTTTATAAAATGTTTTTTTTTCTCTCTCCCATCTCAATTGTAAAGGCAGTTTATCACTATCTAAGGCTTGGCTATATATATATATATGACTCCTTGAGAATGTGAATTAATTCAACTACATGCAAGCTTTATATACAAGTGAATAAAAAATTAGAATTGCATGATGCATCATTCATTTAGGTAGTTGCATTTAGATTAGATTGCATTGCATGATACTCCACCACTTTAACCTTACCTTACTCTTTATCTTGGACTTAGCATGAGGACATGCTATTGTTTAAGTGTGAGGAGGATGATAAACCCATATTTTATGATATATTTTTTGCTTAATCTGAGTGATTTATTCAATTCTTCACCCACTTATTCATATTAATTGCATGGTTTTACTTTCCCTTCCTTATTATGTGATGTATGTGAAAAACATGTTTCTATTCTTTAAAATTAATTATTTTAATTACCTTTATTTCCATTCGATGCCGTGATTAGTGTGTTGAGTAGTTTCAGATCTTCTAAGGCAGGAATGACTTAAAGGATGGAAAGGAAACATACAAAAATGGAAGGAAACTGGCATCCATGCAATCGCATGGGCGACGCAGACGCATGCCAAGCGCGAAGAAGCAGCGACGCGGCCGCATGACTGACGCGACCGCGTGCCTTAAACAGAACACATATGACGTGGCCGCATGACTGACGCGACCGCGTGACAAGGAAAACTCCGAATGACGCGACCGCGTGACCCACGCGGACGCGTGACAGAGGCCACGCACCAGAAATTGCAGAAAACACTCATAGCAAATTCTGAAGCCCTTTTTGGCCAAAATCCAAGTCCAGAAGGCATAGACCAGAGGTTATGAAGTGGGGGAATGCATCCATTGAGGGAGAGTCTCCACTTTTAGTTAGTTTTCATGATTTAGATTTAGTTTTGAGAGAGGTTCTCTCCTCTCTCTTAGGATTAGGATTTAGGATTTCTCTTAGTTTTAGGAGTGACTCTCGATCCCAGGTTCAATGTTCCTTTACTTTAAGCTTCCCTTTCACTTTTCATTCATTCCATTACTTTAGTTGATTATTTGATGTTGCAATTTGATTTATGAATTCTTCCACGTTACAGATTACTCTTTTGAATTAATGTTATTTGAGGTATTTTAGTTTAATATTGCTTTCTTTTATTTACATTATTATTATTCCCATCTGAAGACATTTTTATTCCAGCAGATTTACTTTTCTCCTTTTGGTCTTGGTTAAGAAATCAGTAACTCAGGAGTTATCAAACTCAAACATGATTGATAATTGTTATCTTTGTTAATTAAATTGAACTTCAATAATCCCAATCTTTTCTTAGGAAATAAATAGGATTTCAAGATCAAACCAATTAATCCCTTGACCTTCCTTTATCTTAGTAAAGGTTAACAAAGTGGAATTAAGATTCAATTCTCATCATCATTGATAAGGATAACTAGGATAGGACCTCTAATTTCTCATACCTTGCCAAAAGTTTATTTACAGTCATTTATTTATTTTACTTGCCATTTAAATTACTTGTTCTTCATTTACTTTAATTGCTGATTAAACCATTCCCTCCTCATTCTAAAAACCCCAATTTACAATCTCCATAACCAATAATAAGAACATACTTCCCTGTAGTTCCTTGAGAAGACGACCCAAGGTTTGAATACTTCGGTTATCAATTTATTTAGGGGTTTGTTACTTGTGACAACCAAAACGTTTGTACGAAGAGATTTCTGTTGGTTTAGAGACTATATCTACAATGCGACTGTTTTTATAAAATTCTTTACTGGCAAAAATCATAACGTCATTGGTTGAGAACTATCTTTTGGTTTAGTGTCCGCGTTTTTGTGCGGCATCCTGTCTTCTAGATCAAAGTCGGGGTCGTTGTCAAGGTTGTACGCCATGATGGTGGGATGACTTCCAGGTTCCCCGGCAACGGCGCCAATGTTCTGAGGGTTACCTGAAACTGTAGGTCGATCTCGGACGATATCTTCTGTGCGGGTCAGTGCTGATGTGTCCGACTTGTGGGTGGTGGCCGGAACCGCCGTGTCCGACTTTGTTGGACTTGTTGGTGATACTGATCCTTCATCACTGGAGGGTGGTGGTACCTGCAAGGGACTCCGATGCTTAAGTTAGCAAGGGTATTGAGCAAGTTTTTGGTAGAATCAGAGTATGAGTTATACCTGGGTGCTCCAGTGTATTTATAATGGTGTGGAGTGACTTTTCTGGAGATAGGATAGTTATCTTATCTTATCTTTGAGTGAAATCATCTTATCGTCAAGGGAACCGCCCTTATCTCTCTAGGCTTGGGCTGCCTTTGGGTTTGGGTTGTGTTCCTCTGTTTGGGCCCTTTTTGGGCTTTCCTGGTGACTTGGCCGAGCTCTTTGAAATGTGATCGGATAGTCCTGACCCGAAGACGTCAGCCGACTTGTCTTTAACCAGCCCGGATCGTACAGCTTGACCCAGGGTATGAACACTCCGCAAAAGCAGGTAAACTATTTATCCCTTTCCTCTTGACAGAGTTTCTGAGGAAATGGCATCTTAGCCTTATAATCATCAACCTTGGTTGATGAAGGCTGAATGCTTTGTATGCTGGAATGGGGGTTACTAGCTTGCTTAGAAGGGTTGTTATTAGTGAATTGCTGACCTCCCTTTCTTGGGCGTTCAACGCCATGCTGCTGCCCCCTAGGTGTTTGAATGCCCAGTCTCTGCCCTTTCCTGGCATTCAACGCCAGGAGGGATACCTCTCTGGGCGTTTGAACGCCCAATCTCTACCCTTTTCTGGCTTTCGACGCCAAAAGGGATGTCTCTCTGAGCGTTTAAACACCCAGAGTCATTTTGTGGAGAGACCTAGGTATTCTCAATGGGCCTTTCATTTTTATTGTACTGAGGTTGGGTGCTTAAGGTTTTCCCACTCCTCAATTGGATAGCCTGGTATTCATCTGTTATCTGCTTAGATAATTGCTGCCTTGTTTGATTTAACTGGACTTCTACATTTCTGTTAGAAGCTTGAGTTTCTCGCAGAGCCTCTTGTAGTTCCAGCATTTGCTGGGTAAGGGCTTGCGATTGCTGAGTCAATGGGTCATCCTGCTCTGTAGGGTTAGGTTTAACAACTACTACCTTAACTTCTCCTTTTATAGAGGTCTCAGGAGATGAGTACAGATACTGATTAGTGGAAACTATCTCAATAAGCTCTCGAGCCTCTCCAATGGTCTATCTCATGTGCATGGAACCACTAGCAGAATGGTCCAAGGACATTCTAGCCATGTCTGAAAGCCCATAGTAGAAGATGTCTAACTATACCCATTCTGAAAACATTTCAGTGGGACATTTTCTTAGCATCCTCCTATACCTCTCCCAGGCATCATAAAGAGATTTACCATCTCCTTGTTTGAAGCATTGGATGTCCAGTCTCAGCTGGTTCATCTTTCTTGGGGGAAAGTATTGGTTTAAAACTCGTCCACTAACTATTTCTATGTTTTTAAACTAGCTTTAAGCTGGTTATCCAACCACCTTTTTGCTTGGTCCTTTATTACAAAATGAAAAAGCAATAATATGTAGACATCTTGGTCTACTCCCTTACTGTATAATGTGTCAGCAATCTTTAAGAAATCTACGAGAAATTCTGTAGGTTCTTCCTGAGGAAGCCCAGAATACTGGCAATTTTGCTGCACCTGAGTAATAAGTTAAGCGTTGAGTTTAAAGCTACTGAAAGAATATTTTCGTATGGTTAGGAATTTCACACAAAATAATTTCAGTGGTAGTATAGTTTCCAACCAACTAATAATACTCAAATCAAATTTTAAAGATTTTGGTTGTCACAAGTACAAACCCCAATGAAAATTAACCGAAGTATTCAAACCTCGGGTCGTCTCACAAGGAATTGCAATGAAGTGCTCAATTATTGGCTATGAAGAACAAGGGGGGTTTGATTTGTAATTGGCAAGGAAATATAAAAGCAAGAAAGTAGATAACAAGAACTAATAAAAGAAAGGAAAAGAACTCTTGGCTAAACATAGAAATTTGAGATCACCATCCTTGTCTATAAACTATATATTGACAATTATGAGGGACCAACCCATTAAGTCTACCTGTATGCTTGAAGTATGTCAAATAGGCTTGATCAACATTAATCCATAAGTTCTAACCTAGCTACCAATTAACTTAGTAGAAGGCAAGTGTCAATGGTTATTGTTCATGCCCTGGGTCGAGCTGTACGACCCGGGATGATTAAAGACAATTCAATCAACCTCTTCAGGTCTGGGATTTCCTGACCTCTTCTCAAAGAGTTCAGCCAAATCACTACAGAGAGCTCAGGCAGGCCCAAATAAAGGGACACAGCCCAATCTAAAGGCAGCCAAAGCCTAGAAAAATTAGGACGGTCCCCCAAAAGATAAGATGACTTCACTCAAAGATAAGATGACTTTACTGAAAGATAAGATAAGATAAGATAATTATCTTATCTCCAGAAAGGTCACTCTACACTAATATAAATACACTCGAGCACCCAGGTATAACTTATACTCTGATTCTACTAAAAACCTGTTTAAAGCCCATGCTAACTTAAGCATCGAAGTCTCTTGCAGGTACCACCACCCTCGGGTGATGAACCATGGTGCACGAAATCGTGATCGTTCATTCCTTGGTAACGGCACCAAAAACTTAATACGCACGTTCATAATCTTAGTTCTTTGTCACAACTTCGCACAACTAACCAACAAGTGCTGGGTCGTCCAAGTAATAAACCTTATGTGAGTAAGGGTCGATCCCACGGAGATTGTCGGTTTGAAGCAAGCTATGATCACCTTGTAAATCTTAGTCAAGCAGATTCGATTGGTTATGGAGATTTGATAATTAAAATATAAAATAGGATTGAAATACTTATGTAATTCATTGGTGAGAATTTCAGATAAGCGTATGGAGATGCTTTTATTCCTTCTGAACCTTTGCTTTCCTACTGCTTTCATCCAATCATTCATACTCCTTTCCATGGCAAGCTGTATATTGGGCATCACCGTTGTCAATGGCTACATCCCGTCCTCTCAGTGAAAATGGTCCAAATGTGCTGTCACCGCACGGCTAATCTTCTGTCGGTTCTCGATCATGCTGGAATAGGATTCAGTAATCCTTTTGCGTCTGTCACTACGCCCAGCACTCGCGAGTTTGAAGCTCGTCACAGCCATTCCTTCCCAGATCCTACTCGGAATACCACAAACATGGTTTATACTTTCAGGATCTCAAGAATGGCTGCCAATAATTCTAGCCTATACCACAAAGACTCTGATCGTAGATCAGGAGGCTAAGAGATATGCATTCAAGCTTGCTTTCATGTAGAACGGAAGTGTTTGTCAGGCACGCATTCATAAGTGAGAGTGGTGATGAGCGTCACATAATCATCACATTCATCATGTTCTTATGTGTGAATGAATATCTTAGAGAAGAAATAGGCTTGAGTTGAATAGAAAAACAATAGTACTTTGCATTAATTCATGAGGAATAGCAGAGCTCCACACCTTAATCTATGGTGTGTAGAAACTCTACCGTTGAAAATACAAAAGAACAAGGTCCAGGCATGGCCGAATGGCCAGCCCCCTAAATGTGATCTCAGAACATAAAATTAGTCAAAGACTAACGAGAGATGTAAATACAATAGTAAAAAGTCCTATTTATACTAAACTAGTTATTAGGGTTTACAGAAATGAGTAAATGATGCAGAAATCCACTTCCGGGCCCACTTGGTGTGTGCTTGGGCTGAGCGTTGAAGCTTTCATGCGTAGAGGTCTTCCTTGGAGTTGAACGCCAGTTTGTAACTTGTTTCTGGCGTTTAACTCTGCTTTGCAACTTGTTTCTGGTGTTTAACACCAAAATAGGGCAGAAAGCTGGCGTTAAATGCCAGTTTGTGTCATCTAAACTTGGGCAAAGTATGGACTATTATATATTGCTGAAAATCCCTGGATGTCTACTTTCCAACGCAATTGAGAGTGCGCCCTTTGAGTTTTTGTAGCTCCCGAAAATCCACTTTGAGTGTAAGGAGGTCAGAATCCAACAGCATCTGCAGTCGTTCTTCAGCCTCTGAATCAGATTTTGCTCAAGTCCCTCAATTTCAGCCAGAAAATACATATATATTGCTGGTAAGCCCTGGATGTCTACTTTCCAACGCAATTGAGAGCGTGCCATTTGGGTTTTTGTAGCTCCAAAAAATCCACTTTGAGTGCAGGGAGGTCAGAATTCAACATCATCTGCAGTCCTTCTTCAGCCTCTGAATCAGATTTTTGCTCAAGTCCTTCAATTTCAGTCAGAAAATACCTGAAATCACAGAAAAACACACAAACTCCTAGTAAAGTCCAGAAATGTGATTTTTAATTAAAAACTAATAAAAATATACTAAAAACTAATCAAATCATACTAAAAACTATGTAAATACAATGCCAAAAAGCGTATAAATTATCCGCTCATCACAACACCAAACTTAAATTGTTGCTTGTCCCCAAGCAACTGAAAATCAAATAGGATAAAAAGAAGAGAATATACTATAAATTCCAAATAACAATGAAACTTAGCTCCAATTAGATGAGGGGGACTAGTAGCTTTTTGCCTCTGAACAGTTTTGGCATCTCACTTTATCCTTTGAAGTTCAGAATGATTGGCATCTATGGGAACTCAGAATTCAGATAGTGTTATTGATTCTCCTAGTCCAGTATGTTGATTCTTGAACACATCTACTTTATGAGTCTTGGCCGTGGCCCTAAGCACTTTGTTTTCCAGTATTACTGATGGATATTTTTGTGGAAAAACGAATTTCTCCAAAACACCCAAAACTAACCGGCAAGTGCACCGGGTCGCATCAAGTAATAAAACTCACATGAGTGAGGTCGATCCCACAGGGATTGATGGATCAAGCAACTTTAGTGGGTGATTAGTTTAGTCAAGCTAACATTTAAGTGAGATTGGGTGAAACTTAAAGCAATAGAATGTAAATGACAAGGAATTATAAAGTGCAGAAAGTAAATTGCATTGAAACTTAAAGAGCAAGAAAGTAAAAGAGCTGAAACTTAAATTGCAAGAAAAGTAAATTGCATGAAAAGTAAAGGGGGGCTGGGTGTTGGAAATTAAAGAAAGCAATGGATCCAAGGCAAGAAATGTAAATTCAGATCTGCAGCAAGCTCAAAGTTAAAGTGTAGAATGTAAATATGCAGGAAATGTAAATTGGAAGCAATGCAGTAGAAAGTAAAAATTGCAGAGAAGGAAATTGTAGCAGTAAAGTAAATCAGCAAGAAAATTTAAATCAATTGTGAAATCTAGAAAGACAAGTGAAGATCTCAGGGGCTCAATGAGACTAGAAAACAAGTCTAGATCTCAAGTCCTTCCTTGATCCAATAAAGAACAATTTGCAGAAGAAATAGAGATGAAAGCAGTAAACAGAGTGTTGATTCAAATCCTTAATTCACTGAAATTTTGTAGAAGAAGAAAACAGAGAGAATTCTCAAGGTGAGATTGAAACAGAATTTCTTCAATTCTCAACCCAAGATTCAAAACAAAAAGGAAAACTAAAGAGAGAGAGTTCTGTATTCCTAATGCTCCCTAGTGGAGCTCGCCTCCCCTAATAAAATGAAACAGATGCCTATTTATAGGCATTTTTACAAAATGAAAATGAAATTCAAAACAAATTACAATTGAAATGAAATTTCTATTCTAACTATCTCTTGTGCCTTTGAGTGGTGTCAATTGGGCCCTTGCTCTTGATGGAATTGGGTTGACAAAAGCCTCTGTTGATTGCTCTTGGAGTTGGAGAGAAACCCATTGTGAACCGGGCCATGAATCATAAAAGCTTGAGTAAACGTTTTAGTAAAAGTTTGAGGCAAACTTTTACTCAAACTTTTTACATCAGCTACCCTTATTTGCTGCTACCAACGTTTGGGCTAAAGTTTGAGGTCAAACTTTTAGCCAAACGTTGGGCCTTCTTGCATGCATGTTGGGGTACTACTTTGTCTGCTTGCCAACGTTGCAGATTTCATGCCCACTATAGACTATTATATATGGTTAGAAAGCTCTGAATGTCAGCTTTCTAACCCAATTGGAATCACCTCAATTGGACATCTACAACTCAAGTTATGCTCATTTGAAGAGGACAAGGTCGCTGGCCTTGGTGTGCAGCGTTTGAGGTAAAGTTTGCCTCAAACGTGGTCGAAAACGCCAGTTCTGGAGGCTCAAACATATTGTCCACCCCATACTATTATACGTTGTTGGAAATCCCGGAATGTCTACTTTCCAACGCTGTTGGAAGCGCATCATTTGGAGCTCTACAGCTCGAGTTATACTCCGTCGAAGGTGCAGAGGTCAGTTGGCCTCACTGCAGGTTGCCACCATGTTCATTTATGCTCATTGCGGGGCAGTTTTCTCCCTCAATTTTAGTGTCCACCATGCAGTGCCATATATGCTTGGAAAGCTCTCGATTCCTACTTTCCATTGCTTTTTGAATCACCTCATTTGGAGCTCTGTAGCTCATGTTATTCTTGTTGGAAGTATACCCCTTGTATGCCTTGTGGTGTGGCGCCAACGTTTGCCAAAAAGCTTGAGGCAAACGTTGGCACAAGCTTTTTCCTCCAGGGTGTTTGTTTTGTGATGCCAACGTTTGCCAAAAAATTTGAGGCAAACGTTGGCTCAAGCTTTTCTCCCAAAAGTTTGAGCGAAAGTTTGAGGCAAACTTTGGCTCAAACTTTTTGTCCTCTCTTGCTCTTTGTTTTGAGCCACGCTTCTCTTTCCTTTGGGCCACGCTTCTCTTCCTTTGGGCCACGCTTCTCTTCCTTGATTTGGTCATGGGCCACGCTTTTAGAAGCATGGCCTAAGCCTCCAATGTGTGCTCCAACTTCAAAGTGTGCCCAAAATTCCTCTTTTCTTCTTTTTAGCTTATTTTGTGCTCTTTTTGCTTCTTTTTCTTCTTATTTCCTACAAAGTTTATCAAATCAAAAGATCAAAGAAATATACCATTTAAGCACCAAAGAATGCAATATTTAAGCACTAATCATAAATTTCTTGTATGAAAAAGCATAGAAAAACATGACATGATGACATGTCATCACAACACCAAACTTAAACCTTGCTTGTCCCCAAGCAAGAAAAGAATCATGCAATAGAGATTGACAATCCAAGGTAAGAAGAGTAGCAACTCAATTTTCATGGTAAGCTAGTTTTCTAAGCATGCTACAATCGCAAAAGAGATGTAAATGATTGATGTTTCTATCTAGCTCAATTTATGAAATCTTTCTCTTATATTTCTTCCTTGAAACAAGCTTTTGATTTTTCTTATTAGCTTCTCCTTTTGGGTGCTTTGCCCCATGAGTTAATAACAAAGCTACGACTTCTAAATGCTTTGTTTTCAAGTATTACCACTTGATACATAAGCACCACAAGCATTTGATTAGAGGACTTCATTAAGCTCATTTGTTTCTTTTCTTTTCTTGACTCTCTAATCATTGATGCTCAGAGCCTTGAGCTTTGAGGGAGTGCTTTTGCACCTTGAGCCTAACCTTGACTTCTAAGTGTTTTGTTTTCAAGCATTTGGCTTGATACATAAACACCACAAGCACTTAACAAATAAATTGCCATTGGTACTCAGAGCCTTCAGCTTTCTCATTCTTTCCCTTTTTCTTTTCTTGCTTTATTTTGCATTTGCTTTCAAGGTTTTCATGATTTTAAAAGATTTCACAAAACGTGCTAGATGAAAACTTCAATTAAATAAAATCTAATGCAATTAAGCAACAATCAAACATACTAGCTTCCCAATACTTTTATGCACATGCTAAAATCTTCTTTAATGCCTTGTTTGTTTATGATCATGATACTTTGTTGCTTTTGAATTCACAAAACTCAAGTTGGTAATCATAATGACACAGCACCATGTTGCAAATCAAGATTCAAGTCATGCTTTATTCATACACACATGTAAACAGAAAGGATGAAGACAATCATGCAATTTAAGTGCTGGAAACAAATGAGGAGAAAAGGAACTCTACAACCTTGTAGTTTATCTTCATTATTATTGTCCTTTTTCCTCTATTCTTCCTCCTTCCCTTGCCAAACTCAGAATGCTTGCTCATCCTCAAGCAACAATTAGAACCATGGCTATGGGGCTAAGATGGATCATGAGTGTCTTACACAATGAAAAGTTAGTAGTACATGTGTTCTAAGCAAGCAAAATTAAAGATAATAATCAAGGCACAAGAGACAGAGACATTGTGATTGCAAACTTAAGAAGGTGAGCACAATACATTGCATAAAAGATAAGTGGCACACCAAACTTAGTGTGACACTTTCACTTAGAATTAATGCAAGTATCTTGTAAGAATTGGAACCAAATTTTGTTGCATAGCAACACCAAACTTAGAACGCAATCATATGTCAATTTATTTGAATTAAAACTAAGTAAGTAAAACTGTTTTTTGTTAAGTGCAATCACCAAGCTAAAAATCTGTCATGAATAAAGCTCTCTTGGTAATGTATTAACAAACACAGTAAATAAGCAAACTAAAATGAAAGCATTTAAAAATAGAAAAATGTCTAAAGAAAGTAGAATGAAAAAGTGTCAGATTAAAAGAGAAAAATAAAACTGCAGAGGCATTATGATTATACAAACAAGTAGTGTTGCTTGAATGAATTGCATAGAAAACAAGTGGCACACCAAACTTAGAATCTTGGTGTGTCACTTTCATTTTTTTGATTTGATGCAATCATCCAAAAAGATTGAAAATAATTTGTTGCAAGGCAACACCAAACTTAGAATGTAACCATATGCCAATTTATTGAATTTAAACAAAGCAAAGAAAGAAGACAAAGCATAGAAGAGAAACGTTACCTACTGTTGGCATGTTGTTCTTTACTTTCTTCCTCTTCTTCCAGTTTGTTAAGAGGAATGACCTCAAGGGAGGAGAAGATTCAGCTATTACCCCCTGTCTTGGTCTCTCCTCAGCAAGCTTTCTTTTGTTAATGGCTTGATTGAGCTTGCTTGCTGGATCAGGGGGAGGATTGCTTGGAGTTGACCTTCTTTTCTTCATGAATATTGTCTTTTGTAGCTTGGTCACAATCCTCTTCTTGGTGCTTTTGTTAATTGCCTTCACTTCCTTGAATTTACGACTTGGTTGCTGTGTGATTATTGGAGTTTTGTCTTCATCAAGAGTCTCTTGCAATGGTGGTTCTGTGGATTCTTCCTTCATGTACTTCTCTGCTTCACTTGAGTTTGGAATTCTTTGGTTGTCTTTCTCACTTTCTTGCTCTTCCACTTCCTCCCTTGCACCCAACATTTGACTTAATAGCTTTTTCATTGAGGAGTTTTGTTGATCTTCCCAACATTTCTTCATCTCCTCTTCATATTTTTCAATCACAGATTCAATTGTCGAGAGTTTTTGGGTCAGGGAAATTTGTGAGAGTTGTGATTCTTCATGTTCCTTTGTCATCTCAAGTGTAGTTTCATTTTTAACCACTTCATTTGGATTAGGGTTTACAGAAATGAGTAAATGATGCAGAAATCCACTTCCGGGCCCACTTGGTGTGTGCTTGGGCTGAGCGTTGAAGCTTTCACATGTAGAGGTCTTCCTTGGAGTTGAACGCCAGTTTGTAACTTGTTTCTGGCGTTTAACTCTGCTTTGCAACTTGTTTCTAGCATTTAACGCCAGAATAGGGCAGAAAGCTGGCGTTAAACGCCAGTTTGCGTCATCTAAACTTGGGAAAAGTATAGACTATTATATATTTCTGGAAAGCCCTGGATGTCTACTTTCCAACGCAGTTGAAGGCGCACCATTTGGGTTTCTGTAGCTCCAAAAAATCCACTTTGAGTGCAGGGAGGTCAGAATCCAACAGCATCTGTAGTCCTTCTTCAGCCTCTGAATCAGATTTTGCTTAGGTCCCTCAACTTCATCCAGAAAATACATATATATTGATGGAAAGCCCTAGATGTCTACTTTTCAATGCAATTGAGAGCGTGCCATTTGGGTTTCTGTAGCTCCAGAAAATTCACTTTGAGTGTAGGGAGGTTAGAATCCAACAGCATCTGCAGTCCTTCTTCAGCCTCTGAATCAGATTTTTGCTCAAGTTCTTCAATTTCAGTCAGAAAATATCTGAAATCACAGAAAAAACACACAAACTCCTAGTAATGTCCAGAAATGTGATTTTTAATTAAAAACTAATAAAAATATACTAAAAACTAATCAAATCATACTAAAAACTATGTAAAAACAATGCCAAAAAGCGTATAAATTATCCGCTCATCACTCCACCAGCTCCAACAAGTCAGACACGACTGCTCCGGCCACCACAGCAGATCTCAACTGAGATCGACCTACAGTTTCAGGTAACCCTCAGAACATTGGCGCCGTTGCCGGCGAACCTGGAAGTTGTCCCATCAACATGGCGGACGGCCATGACAACGACCACAACTCTGGTTTGGTAGACAAAATGCCAAACAAAAATGTGGATACCACACCTAAAGATACACGTCTACAAAATGGAGAGAAGCAGTCTCCAAACTCAGAAATTCTGGAAGCCCTCCGAGAACAACAAGATCGGCTTAAACAGCTTGAACAGGAGGCAGAACACCAACGTGAAGCTGAGAGGGACCTCCAAAGAGAAGCTAGACGACGGTGAGAGCTAGAAGATAAGCTTTTAAAGGTTGAAGCTGATCTCAAAACTAAAACAGCTCAACCCGGTCACGGCGACAGCCCCCACAAGGATCAAGATCCCTTCAGTAAAGAAATCATGGAAGCTAAGGTTCCGAAGGATTTCAAAGCTCCCGACATGACCCCATACGACGGTACCTCCGATCCGAGCCATCATCTCAGCAACTTTAGAAGCAGAATGTATCTCACCGATGGCTTCGACGCTATTTGATTCAAAGCCTTCCCGACTACTCTAACAAAGACGGCAATTAAGTGGTTCAATAGCTTGCCTCCTAGATCCATCACCAGTTTTGATGACTTAGCTAAAAAGTTCCTTGCTAGATATTCCATTTAGAAGGACAAAGCCAAACACGCCACAAGCCTATTAGGAATTAAACAAGGAGATCGGGAGAGTCTTCGCTCTTACATGGAAAGATTCAACAAAGCTTGCCTGGATATACAAAGCCTACCCACAGAAGCAGCCATAATGGGTCTTATCAATGGCCTAAGACAAGGACCCTTTTGTCACTCTATATCAAAGAAACACCCAGCATCTTTAAATGAAGTGCAAGAACGTGCAAAGAAATATATCAACATGGAGGCAAATTCTTGATTAGGAGAGACCTCAAAATCCAGATTCTCCTACTCATGTAGGGATAAGGATAAAGAATCCAAGAAAAAGGAAGATCAACACGGAGAGAAGCCTAAAAAATATCACAATTACACTCCTCTTCGGGTATCTCTTGTAGATGTTTTCCGAGAAGTATGTCACACCGAGAATATTCCACCACCTCGTCCAATCAAAAGCAAAAAAGGAGGGGGAAATCAGACAGAATACTATGAGTACCACCGAATCTATGGACATCCTACAAATGAGTGCTTCGACCTAAAAAATGTCATAGAAAAATTGGTAAGAGAAGGACGACTAGATCGATACTTAGCCAACAAAATGGATGAACCCAGAAAAAGAAGAAGGGATGAAGAGGTCGGACGAACTGAACGACCACCCCGCACCCCAGAGAGGCACGTTCACATGATAAATAGAGGATTCGCAGGAGGATGGATCTCCAAATCATCTCGTAAAAGGCACCTTAAAGAAGTATATCATGTTGGAGGAGAGGAAGGATCACCCAACCTCCCTACCATTACTTTTACCCAAGAAGACGCGGCAAGCGTCATCCTTGGACATGATGATCCCATGGTCATTACTATCATATTGGCCAATGCTAATCTCCACCGTACATTGGTGGACCAAGGAAGCTCAGCGGATATTTTGTTTAAATCCGCCTTCGACAAACTCGGCTTACAAGAAAAAGAGCTCAGAGCATATCTGAACAACTTGTTCAGACTAGGAGATACTCTAATCCAACCCCTTGGATATATTTCACTACACACAAACTTTGGAAAGGGAACCCGGTCAAGGACACTCAACATAGAATACATTGTAGTCGACGTGAGCTCAGCCTATAATGCCCTAATATCGGACAACGCTAAATCAGCTTGCCGCAGTAGTGTCAACTCCACATCTATGCATGAAGTATCCAACCCCAGAAGGGATAGCCACGATAAAAGGAGACCAGAAAACTGCGCGACGCTGTTATAACGAAAGTCTGAACCTTAGAGGCAAAAGAGAAGAAATCAACACCATCGAGCTCGGGGGAGTTCGAGGTCGGGAAGAACTTCGTCCACAACCAGAAGGCGAGATCAAGGAAGTCCAAATCGGGGATGTCCCAGATAAGACAACCAGTATTAGGATGACTTTGAAAGGAGACATAAAGGAGTCTCTGATACAGTTCCTAAGAGATAATGTCGACCTCTTTGCATGGAAGGCTGTAGACATGCCGGGCATAGATCCCAAACTAATGTGCCATAAACTGGCAGTATACACAGGATCTCAGCCAGTTCAACAGAAGCGTCGGAAGCTCAGACCAGAAAGATCCCAAGCGGTGGAAGAACAAGTACAAGCTCTACTGGAGGCAGGATTCATAAGAGAAGTCAAATACCCACTATAGATGGCCAACGTTGTATTGGTGAAAAAGTCAAATGAGAAACGGCGAATGTGCACCGATTACACCGACCTCAATAAAGCATGTCCAAAAGATCCTTATCCACTCTCAAGCATAGACACTCTAGTGGATGTCTCCTCTGGTTACAAGTACCTTTCTTTCATGGATGCCTATTCAGGATATAATCAAATCCCGATGTACCCACCTGATCAAGAAAAGACCTCATTTCTAACCCCAAAAGCAAACTACTGTTATATCGTCATGCCATTCGGACTCAAAAACACAGGAGCTACCTACCAAAGACTAATGAATAACATCTTTGTAGACCATATCGGGAAACTCATGGAGGTATATGTGGATGACATGTTGATAAAAACACAAAATGAGGAATCATTACTGTCCAACCTCGCCAGAGTGTTCGACACCATCAGAAAGCATGGCATGCAACTTAATCCCGCAAAGTGTACCTTTGCAGTAGAAGCCGGAAAATTCCTGGGTTTCATGCTAACACAACGAGGAATCGAGGCGAACTCGGATAAATGTTGAGCTATACTCAACATGAAACGTCTGACCTGTGTCAAAGAAGTACAACAACTCAACGGAAGACTGGCAACCTTGTCTAGATTTCTAGCCGGATTAGCCATAAGATCTCTTCCTTTCTACGCCACACTAAGGAAAGGAAAGAGGTTTGAATGCACCACAGAATGCAAGTAAGCCTTCCTGGATTTCAAAAAATTCCTAGGCCAACCACCCATTCTTACTCGACCACGAGAAGGAGAAGCACTCATATTATACCTCGCAGTGGGAACTCGGGCAATAGCCTCAGCGCTAGTCAGAGAAGACGAAGGTGGGCAACAACCCATCTACTTCATCAGCAAAGCCCTACAAGGGGCCGAACCAAACCATCAAAAGATAAAAAAGTTCACCTACGCTCTCATACTAACTTCTCGACAGCTTCGCCCATATTTTTAACCTCACACCATCAAAGTTCGGACTAACCAACCCATAAAAGGAATTCTACAGAAGACAGACTTAGCTGGAAGAATTCTACAGTGGGCAGTCGAGCTATCTAAGTTCGATCTTTAATATGAAACTCAGACGGCCATCAAGTCCCAATATTTGGCCAATTTCATTGCTGAGTACACTGACACCCCGGGAACTCCTACAAAATGGAATCTCTATGTAGACGGCTCTTCGAACAAAATCGGGAGTGGTGCAGGTGTGATAATCGAAAGCGACCAGGGAACCCAGATTGAACTCTCCCTAAAATTCAAGTTTCCTGCTTCAAACAACCAGGCTGAATATGAGGCATTACTAGCTGGTTTGAGACTGGCTAAGGAAGTGGGAGTTCAAAAGCTTATCATCTCCAGCGATTCGCAAGTAGTCACCTCATAAATAGTAGGAACTTACCAAGCTAAGGACCCTACCATGAAAAAGTACCTGGACAAAACCAAGGAACAGCTCGAACAACTCGGGGAATTTGAGGTCCGTCATATACCTCGGAAACAGAATGCTCGAGCTGATGCACTCTCAAAATTAGCCAGCACAAAACCAGGGGGCAATAATAGAAGCCTCATCCAGGAAATACTGCAAAACCCATCGATCTCGGAGGAAGAAAAGGTCCTGGCTATATCAGGTCAAGATCAAGGATGGATGACCCCATCGTCAACTACCTCAAATCAGAGGCACTCCCTACAGATAAGAAGGAGGCGAAGAAGTTGAGACGAGAAGCACAGTACTATACCATCATAAGTAACATCCTATACAAGAGGGAGATCTCCACACCCTTACTAAAATGTGTGCCGACCTCCAACACAAAGGAAGTCTTGGAAGAAATACACAGTGGCATATGTGGCGACCATCTTGGAGCACGAGCTCTATCCAAAAAGGTACTCCAGGCCAGATTATTTTGGCCGACTTTGCAAAAGGAAGCAACAGAGTTCTTAAAGACATGTCCACCATGTCAGAAGCATGCTAACTTCCATATCGCCCCACTAGAGGAGCTCATCAGCGTAACATCACCTTGGCCATTTGCGAAATGAAGACTCAACCTCCTTGGACCCTTTCCCCAAGGATCGGGACAAGTCAAGTTCCTTATTGTAGGGGTAGATTACTTCACAAAATGGATTGAGGCAGAGCCCTAGCTAATGCCACTGCTCAAAGAAGTCAGAAATTCTTATATAGGAACTTTGTTACAAGGTTTGGGGTTCCTTACTCCATCACCACAGACAATGGAACTCAATTCATGGACACGGGCTTCAGGAAGTTGGTGGCAGACTTGAAAATAAAGCATCAATTTACATCCGTAGAACACCCATAAACTAATGGACAAGCAGAAGTAGCTAACAAAGTTATATTGGCTGGGTTAAAATGGAGACTACAGGACGTAAAGGGAGCTTGGGCTGAAGAGCTCCCACAAGTCCTATGGGCATATCGAACAACTCCACACTCCACTACAAGGGAATCACCTTTTCAACTGGCTTACGGAATGGAGACAATGATCCCAGTGGAGGTTGAAGAAGGATCCCCTAGAACAATCCACTATAGTGAAGAGGCCAAATCCCAACTTCAAAAGGAAGATCTCTTCCTACTTCCAGAAATCCGAGAAAGAGCTCGGATCAGGGAGGAAGCATTAAAATGTCGAATGGCCTCAAGATACAATCAGAAGGTAGTATAGAAAAGTTTTGCCAACAACGACCTCATCCTAATCCGAAATGATATCAGAATAAGTCGACCAGGAGAGGGGAAGTTAGCAGCTAACTGGAAAGGATGCTACCGAGTCACAGAGGTACTAGGAAAAGGCTACTACAGGCTGTCCGAACTCGAGGGGCGAGAGCTACCAAGATCGTGGCATGCCTGCAACCTAAGAAGGTATTATAGTTAGAGGTAATAAAGATCTTAGGTCAAGGTGCATTCTTTTTCCTGAAAAGGTTTTTTAACGAGGCACCAAGCCAAGATCTGTAAAATCGCCTATCTTAGAGGGGTAAACACTCACATGTATATATTTTATTTGCCTATATGTCTACTTTCTATTGGAATAAAACTTTTCAGATTTTCTACAAAGTTTCTCTACAAAGACGCATTAATTTGAACGCAAAAATCCATCGCCCGATTACAAAGCTACAGGTCAGCAATGTGAAAACCAAATTCACCGCCCGACCACGATGAAATCAAATTCATCGTCCGAAATTCTACAAAGGTCGGCAAGATGAAAACAAAATTCACCGCCCGACTTTGACAAGGTCGAACTAGTGAGAACCAAACTCACCGCCCGACTTCGACAAAATCGGCAAGATAAAAAAGCGATAAAAACAGATTAATGTTAAAGCTACAAAAGTTATAAAAAGTAATCCATAGAAAGAGGCCTGATGAGGTCTGAGTAAAAATGGATTGCTAAAAATAACTTAGAATGGACCGACATGAAGAAGTCGGACCAATCGACATAAAAGTGACAAAAGTTATAAAAAGTAATCCATAGAAAGAGGCCTGACGAGGTCTGAGTAAAAATGGATTGCTAAAAATAACTTAGAATAGACCGACATGAAGAAGTCAGACCAATCGACATGAAAGCTACAAAGGTTATATAAAGTAATCCATAAAAGGAGTCCTGGCCAACCTTAAGTAAAATGGATTACTAAAAATAGCTTGAGAAGAATCGACAAGTGAAGTCGACCAATAACTACAGATCGGATCGACACGAGAAGTCGGACCAATGAAAGGCGTGCGACACAGCTCGACCTAAAAAGCCACGACCACGCAAAAAGCCATCAAAATTGTTGAGACTAAAAAAGTTCCATAAAGAACATTAGCAAGTCATCGAACAAAGCTAGCCAAAGGTCACCCCGACTAAAACAGGAAACAAACAAATACAAAGGCAATCAAAGAGGTCGGACAGCAAAATCCAACACTCTAAATATTCATGGAAGCATCAAATTTTGCAAACAAACATACCAAAAAGTTACTACAATAAAAACTCAGAAGGCCACCCGAAGGTCGACCATAGGAGTTCAAAAGCATTTGTTTTTCCTAAAGAAAGTTGCTAAGAAAAGCAACTGAAATGTCAAGGCCACACCAGGGCTCAATTAAAATAAAATAGAGTTTAAGAAAGCCCACAGATCGGGCTATACAAAAAATACAACAAAGAAAAGTCATCAAGGGTTCAAGTTCTCCTCAGCGGCAGCACCCTGAGTTGTAGAAGGAGGAATAGTCTTCAAAGGAATCGCGTCCATGGTCCCATCCTCACGATTGAGTATCTCACAATCCGGATCGGGTTGGGAATGGTCGACCTCGACAGAAGAATTTGAAGAAGTCGCGGCTACAGAGGCTTTAACTGGCGGCACAAGGGCAGGGACAATTTTTCCATCCTCAACAACATTATCCAAACTAACAAGACTCAGGTCGAGCTTGGGAGCAAGAACTCGGACATGAGCTTTTATGTTCTCATACGCATCAGTTACACTGCCCACAAGGTGACCCTGGAGCTCAGCATAGTCAGCATGAGCAGACTCCAGCCTCTCCCTGGCCTCCAACAGCTCACCATAGGTACGGGTATAACTCTCCTTCGACTTCTTGGCCATCTCCTCGACCAGATTCACAGCAGCCTCCGTAGCAACAACCCTGGATTTTTCTTTTTCTACATCCAGCTCTAGTTTAATAACTCTAGCGTCCAGCTCATCCTTCAACCCCTTAATTCTGTCATACTCCGACTTGGCTTCCAGCATAAAATCCTTCGTCGCATGGATGGGAGAATCTTGGATTGAGCGAAACAAAGCTGCACCCATGTGCGCCATCCAAACACTACTTCTGGTAATGAAATCCAAATGGTGCAGGATGGACACGTCGTCTATAGGAAGTCGGCCATAAGGGGCGATCTGGTTATCAACAAACCCCACAGCATCGAAGTTAGGGGCATCTAGATTATAAGGTTCAACAGTCTTCTGCTTCTTTGGAGGAGGACCAGTAGCAGAGGGAGTGGTAGCACCAGAGGTCGGCTGGGTAGGATCAGAAGGAGCCAAACGAACCTGGGTAGTTGGGATAATCTTCCTGATGAATGCAATTTACACCCCCCATTCAAAATTGGTGAATTAGTTCTTTTGGCAAGCGCACCAAAATTATCGTCAAGTAATAACCCATAGTAGAGTGAGATCGTATCCACAGAGATTGGCAAATTCGAGCAGTTTTAATTAATTGATGAAATTAGTCAAGCGGATCAATAGGATTGTGAAGTGCAGAATTGTAAATGACATAAATGTAAATGACTAGAATATAAAGAAAAGCAATTAAGTGCAGAAATATAAATGGCAGAATGTAAAGTGCAGAATCATAAATGACTTGAATGTAAATGGGAATGGAGAATTGCTGAATGTAAAATTAAGCTGTAAAGAAATGGATAGATAAGAATGGGGAAATTCATTGAGATTAGGAGATGTTGTCTCTTTGGATCAAATCTAGCTTATATCCTCTTCAATCATGCAACTCATTGACCTCTTGGCAATCATGATTGATTGAGCCCCAATCCCTTGGTGACTCAATCTCTCAGATCTTGATCAATAGCCAATTCCTTGGTCTAATTGCTCATGAAGAGAGATAGGCTTGGTCCTTGATTATACCACACACCATTATAGGTCCAAGTAGAGGGAGGATTATATGTCACATATCCAAACACCAAAACCCAGATTCTACTCAAGTGTGAGAAGGGATTTCAAGCATGGTTTCATGTTTCCTTTCCCAAGGGTCCCATGAAACCCAATTGCATTCAATCTCTTTCCCAAGATAATTGAATGCTAAGCATTGAGAACAAAATTCCCTTTAGCAAATCAAAGAGAAGATGAAGAGAAGAAGAATTTCACTATTATCAATCCATCAAGTACAACAGAGCTCCCTCTCTCAATGAGAGGGAAGTTAGCTACTCATAGCTCAAAAAGTACTCAAAAGTGAAGTGTAAAAGTGGATCTAACCCTGACTGCTTAACCCCCTCTTTAGTACTCCTTGGGGGTATTTATACTACTCCTAGTAAAATAAAAGAATTACAAAAGTGAAAAAGGAAAATTATATTTTGGAGGGAAAAGAAAACACTCAATAAGCGTGACTTCCCAGCTGGCGTGTGGCTGGCGCTTTACTGGCGTGTCACGTGCCTTTCATTTTTAGCTTGGCGTGCCACGCCCAATACCTCAAGTGGCATGCTTATCTCTCTATCAACCTTGGCGTGCCACGCCTTCGAACTCAAGTGGCACGCCCTTTGCCTTTTTCCACCTTTCCTTGCCTCTGGAAACTTGAACTGGCGTGCCACGCCCAGGGTCTGGCGTGCAACGCCCTTGCTCTATGCTTGGCTAAGTCTCTCTGAAAAGTTGCACTAGTGTGGCACGCCCAGGGTCTGGCGTGCCACGCCCCTTTTGTGAGTGAGTGGTTCCTCTGTTTGGCGTGCCACACCACGAACTCAAGTGGCACGCCCCAATGCTTCTTTGCTCTCTGAATGACACTAGCGTGCAACGCCTGGTTGCTCAAGTGGCACGCCCAAGTGAAGAATGGTGAGTGGCGTGCCACGCCTTCGATACCAAGTGGTACGCCCCATGTAATTGGCCTCCTTCATCCTCCCTGGAAACTTATACCAGTGTGCCACGCCTAAAGGCTGGCGTGCCACGCCCACGATCTTGTCTTGGTTCCAGTAGTTGGCGTGCCACGCCTCAGCCTTTAAGTGGCACGCCATAGTGACATGCTTGGATTGGCGTGCCACGCCTTCGATACCAAGTGGCACGCCCAGTCTTCAATTGCCTTCAGCCCCTTCTCTGGATTATTGTACCAGCGTGCCACGCTAGGCTATTCAAGTGGCACGCCCATGGATTTGTGAACTCTTCAGGCTTAGCTTGCCCCGCCTGGGTTCTCAAGTGGCACGCCCAAGTGACTTCTTGGAGCTGGCGTGCCACGCCTTCGATACCAAGTGCACGCCATAGTGGAGGTTCTTCTTGGAAGGGTGAGTTGGTATGCCACGCCCCTTTGCTCAAGTGGCACGCCCATGATAATTGATGGGTCAGGCGTGCCACGCCCCTTTTGTTTCCTCCATTGTAGCTCTCTGGAATTTTGTATTAGCGTGCCACGCCCAGTCCCTGGCGTGCCACGCCCATATGCATGCTTAGAGTTCTTCTCTGGACTTTAGTACTGGCGTGCCACGCCAGTGCATTTTTGTGGCATTTGCTCCCAAGTGACACGCCAGTTTCACACGCCCAGCTTCTTGTTTGTCTTCTACCCATTTTTTATGCCTTTTTCACCTGAAATTCAGCACAACTCATCTCAAAGTAGTGTACCATAATATTCATCAAATAATGCATGAATTATACTGATCAAATGAGATTTATGCTCTTTTATGGTCTTCTTTATGCAAGAAAGAAGGGTAGATGATGCAAGTCATCACAACACCAAACTTAAGCTTTGCTTGTCCCAAGCAAATCAATGTGAGTAAGCCTTTATAACTTGATGCCTTGGCTTTGAGTGATTGCAATACAACTAAGAGTAAAACTAAGTGTTCAACACATGTATGAATGTTTTAATGTCATAAAAAGCTCTTGGATCCTTGAGGGTTCTTTCAGGTATAGGCTTTAGGGGTCCTTTCTATTGATTGTCACCTTGAAGTAGCAAGGGTTGTTTTGTTTTCTTGACCACGACTCTAAGTGTTTTGTCTCAAGACAACCCTTTAATTAGGCTTTCAATTAGCACTCCCAAACCAGTTGGTTTTAGGGTACTAGGTATTGAGACACCCCTAAGAATTTACTTGCCCAGGTCTCTTCTTGACACATCTTCACCACAAGCATCTACTAAGATCTTTAGTTCTTTTTGAGCTTTTTAATGTTTCTTTTTTTTTTGCTATCCCAGTAGTTGATGCTCAGAGCCTTGGGCCTTTATTGCTTACTACCTCTTGGTTCTATGGATATTCAAGGAACACCCTTTAACCTTCTCTTGTTATACCTTCTAGGACTAGTTGCTCTCCATGACTCAATTTCTTTTTTATTTCATCCAAGGTTCTACACTTAGTTTCTTATTTCTTAGTTTGTTTGATAATCTCTATTGGCCTTGGTCTCTCTTGATGTTTTTGCACAACTCACAGTAACTCTTATGGAGACAAGCTCTACTTTTATTTATGTTGAAATGAAGACTTTAAATACATGGCATTTTCTTTCTTGTGAAAAAAACTCATAAAGACTTCAAACAGGAATTAAAACTAAGCATAAAACATAAACTATCCTAGCATGATTATTTATTCAAAAAGTAAATAAAGCAAAAGCTTAAACAAGATTTCAAAATTTAGAAAATGTTAACCATGGGACTCAACAACCTTGAGCAGCTTCATCTTTAGTTCATTGGCCCCTTCCCCTTGTCATTCTTCTTGGAGGGGGAGGAGCCACCTTCATCTGGCTTGGAGGAACCTTCTTGTGCTTTGGCATCTTTGGGCTTCCAAAATCCTGCCCTCCTAATATAATTCTTTTCATCTTCCTTATGATTGGCTAGGATTTACTCTTGTCTTGCACTTAGCTCTTCCATTCCTTGCATGAAGGTTGGGTATCCTGGGTTTAGAGCGGCCACGGTGTTACACAAGTGATTCAGCTTCGCTTGTGTATTAATGTCATACTGCCTCCTGGATATGGTTCTGGCATCATAGAGATGTCTGAATTCAGCCAAGTTCCTCTGTTGCTATTTGCTTTGCTCTACTATTTTGTCCAGTGCACTTTGCACCTCCCCCAGTCAAATTGTTCTTGCTGTTCCTTCCTCATATGCTCCCAGTTCCCTTGGAGTTGTTGAATGTTTTGGTTAACTTGGCTCCATTGTTGTTGTTGAGTTTCTTTGAGTTGATTGACATCTTCCCTCAGGTGTTGTAGGTCTCCCTTCATTTGGTGTACATCTCCTTGCAATTGTTCCCAGTTGAATCCCTCTGGAAATTGCTGATATTGGTATTGTGGTGGTGGTTGAAGTGCCAAGAATTGAGGTTGCTCTTCTGCCCCTTCCTCTTCTTGTTGTTGTTGTGGTTCATGGGCATGAGCTCTTCGTTCTCTGGCCCTGTTGAGTGGGTGAACAGCTACCACCTTGGCGATCTTTTTGGCAGTTATAAACTTGTCTTACTTCACAAGCACCTCATCAATGATCTTTTCAACTCCAGCCTCATCACATAGCCTCTGTATAATGCTGGGGAATGCCAGCCTTGAGTTGTCACTAGTGCTTTTCAGCACTTTGTTGATGTTGTTGGCAATCATCTCCCCCACGTTGATGTTCTCTCCTTTCATGATGCTGTAGATGAGCACAGCTCTCTCTTTGGTCACCTCTGAAGTGTTGGATGTGGGGATTAGGGACCTCCTCACAAATTCTAGCCACCCTCTAGCTTGGGAGCTCAAATCTCTTCTCCTCAACTGGTTGGGTATCCCATCCTTATCATTTATTCAATGCACATGCATCACACAAATTTCATTCAGGATTTCCTCAAACCCAGGGTCTTGCTGTTTCATTCTTTCTTCATAGCTCCGAGTGGAGCTTGTCCTCTTCACCATTAGCATTCTTTCTATGCTAGAAGGGCTGTAGTCGATGGACTTCTCCCTTACATAGCTAATGTAGCCATATTGTTGCCCTGGTTGAGGTACTGCGTTATCATAGAATTCTCTCACCAAGCTCTCTACCACTTTCCTTGGTGGGTTGCATAGAAGTGACCAACCCCTGTTGTTGATCTCAATGTTGATTTCAATATGCTCATTCCTCCCTAGTTGAAACCCAACTTCTGAAATAATTTCCCTCTCACTCACCCAAGCATAGAATTGATTCTGGTTGAATGCGGAGAGAAACTTGTACTCATTGAAAGAGCTTGAGGATCCAGAGGTTGGTTCCTTGGTTTTTCTTTTCTTTGAGGCTGAGCTTTTTGGTGGTGCCATTAGGTTGAGAGAGTGTGTTTGAAAAAAATGGGGGTTGCAAGAAAGAGCAAGCAAAACAAGATTTTGCTCTAACACCAAACTTAGGACTTGATTGTCCCAATCAAGAAAAAGAAGAAAGAAAGTAAGAAAAGAGACAGTAGAAGATGAAAAGAGAAAGGAAGTGACGGGTGTATGCTTTTCGTGTGTGATTGGGGATCGTTGAAGTGGGAGAGGAGATGGGGAGGTGAGGCTTTTATAATGGGTGAATGATGTGGTTCGAAGAGTGGGAAATAAAAAGAGTTAAATGTTTTCCCACTTGGGGAGTGGCGCCTAGCGTGGGAAGAGGCGCCAACTCTTTTCTCACAGTGTCTTCTGCATGTGTTGAGTTCCAAAGTGCAAGTACACTTTGACTTCCTTGCTTTGTGAGTTGTTTACCATGTGGGCCCCATCTTTTCTCCTGAAATTGAAACTGAACCCATTAGTAATGACAAAAGAACCCCTTCACATTCCTTCTCATCAAGAGTGATTTAGATTGCAACTGATGGGTGTCCCTTGGGACACCAAACTTAATTCTTTGGCATCTTAATAAATTGGTTCCATCATTGTGTATTTAATGTGTTCATAAGAATTGAGTAATCATCAATCTTTTCATTTTCTTTTGATTCCAATTCCTCTGAACTCATTAAACCACGTTCATGTTCTTACCCAAAGCATTAAGTGCTTTCAAATTAGGTGACTTGGGCTGCTAGGTGATCCTTGGTAGTGGCCACACTAAACTTAATCTCTGGGCTTACTCTTCAAAATCAGGCTATTAATTGTTTGTAAGCCTAGATTACATGGGTGGAAGGCCACACCAAATTTAGTAGTTTAGCTAGTTCTCAGCCCATTCACTCATCATGATTTATGCCTTCATCAAGTTGCAGTTCCAAAATAGAAAGAAATAAAAGAGTATAAAAAAAAGCTAATATCAAACTTTCTAACGTACAATTGTAAACTAATCCTAATTTGATACTGTAACCTCAAAGTGAGACTGAAAATTAAACTATCTAAAGCAATAGATTTTAAACTACTCTAAGAAAGGCAATTAAATAAAAAGGATAAAGTGTTGGGGTGCCTCCCAACTAGCGCTTCTTTATTGTCATTAGCTTGACATTCCTTCATCTTCAGCTGAGCTTATAGCTCACTCTCTGCTCCTCTAAGGAGCCTCCCAAGTAGTGCTTGAGTCTATGGCCATTGACAGTAAAAGTTCTCTGAGTCTTGTCCTCCATGAGCTCCACATGACCATAAGGAAATACCTTGAGTATGGTGAAAGGTCCTGACCATCGAGACCTAAGTTTCCGAGGGAAGAACTTGAGTCTTGAGTTGTAGAGTAACACCTTCTGTCCTTCAGTGAACTCCCTTCTTGTTATCTTTTGGTCATGCCACCTTTTTGTGTTCTCTTTGTAGATTTTTGCATTCTCATATGCTTGATTTCTAAACTTCTCCAGCTCATTGAGTTGCATTAATCTCTTTTCTCCAGCAGCTTGCTCATCATAGTTTAACATTTTTAGAGCCCAAAATGCTCTATGCTCAAGTTCAACTGGTAAGTGACAAGCCTTGCCATATACCAGTTGGTATGGAGATATCCCAATGGGAGTCTTATAGGCTGTTCTGTAGGCCCATAGTGCATCATCCAGTTTTGTAGACCAATCCTTTCTTGAGCTTCCAACAGGTTTTTCAAGGATTCGTTTCAGCTCTCTGTTGGAGATTTCAGCTTGCCCGTTGGTCTGTGGGTGGTATGGGGTTGCCACTTTGTGCTTTACTCCATATTTGAGAAGGAGTGTCTCGAGTTGTTTGTTGCAGAAGTGTGTCCCTCCATCACTAATGAGAGCTTTGGGAACTCCAAATCTACTGAAGATGTTCCTTCTCAAAAAGCTTATCACAGCCTTGTTGTCATTTGTTGCAATGGCTATGGCTTCTACCCACCTTGAGACATAATCAACAGCCACCAATATGTAGCTATTTGAGTAAGAGGTTGGGAAGGGTCCCATGAAATCAATCCCCCAGACATCAAATAGCTCCAACTCTAGTATGAATTACTGTGGCATCTCATTTCTCTTGGTTAGATTACCAGCTCTTTGGCATTCATCACACCTTGACACCATTTTCTTGGCATCCTTAAACATTATTGGCCAGTAAAATCCGGATTGAAGTACTTTTGCAGCTGTTCTTTCTCCACTGAAGTGACCTCCATATGCGGATCCATGGCACTGCCATAACACTTTCTGCCCTTCTTCATGGGATATACACCTTATTAGGATTCCATCAGTACACTTTTTGAACAGATAGAGGTCATCCCAGATGTAGTGTTTGGCATCCTTAATTAGCTTCCTCCTCATGTCCTTATTGATGTTGGTTGGTAGCTCCCTAATAGCCTTGAAGTTAGCTATGTATGCAAACCAAGGGGCTACTCGAATCATCATCAATTGTTCATCAGGGAAGCTTTCGTTGACTGTTACTTGCTGTATTTCTTCTTCTTGTGGGATCCTTGAGAGGTGGTCAGCTACCTTGTTCTCTGCTCCACTCCCATCTTTAATCTCAATATCAAATTCTTGGAGCAGTAGAATCCACCTTATTAGTCTGGGCTTAGATTCTTGTTTGGTAAGTAAGTATTTGAGTGCTGCATGATCAGTGAACACAATTACTTTTGAGCTAATAAGATATGATCTAAACTTATCAAAAGCAAAAACTATGGCTAAAAGTTCTTTTTCCGTGGTGGTATAGTTCCTTTGATTCTCATTAAGAACCTTGCTAGCATAATAAATAACATGTACTAGCTTGTCTTTCCTCTGTCCTAGAACAGCACCAACAGCAAAATCAGATGCATCACACATTAGTTCAAAGGGAAGATCCCAGCTTGGTGGTGCTATAATAGGTGCAGAGGAGAGTTTTTTCTTAAGTTCATCAAAGGCTACCATACACTCTCTATCAAAAACAAAAGGGAGTATTTGAGACAAGTAGGTTGCTAAGGGGTTTTGCAATCTTTGAAAAATCTTTGATAAACTTCCTATAGAACCCAGCGTGTCCCAAAAAACTTCTGATTGCTTTGACATTGAAAGGTAGAGGTAATTTTTCAATTACTTTTACTTTTGCCTTGTCCACTTCTATGCCATCTTTTGAAATCTTGTGACCAAGAACCACCCATTCAGTTACCATAAAATGGCACTTCTTCCAAATTAAAACTAGGTTGGTTTCTTGACACCTTTTCAGCACAAAAGCAAGATGGTATAGGCAATCAGAATATGAATTCCCAAATACAGAGAAGTCGTCCATGAATACTTCTATGAACTTCTCAATCATGTCTGAAAAATGGAGAGCATGCACCTTGGAAATGTTGCAGGTGCATTGCACAATCCAAAGGGCATTCTCCTATAAGCAAAGACACCATATGGACAAGTAAATGAAGTTTTTTCCTGATCATTGGGGTCTACAACAATTTGATTGTAGCCCAAATACCCATCTAGGAAGCAATAATACTCATGTCCTGCCAATCTTTCAATCATTTGGTCCATGAAAGGTAAGGGGAAGTGATCCTTCTGGGTGGCTTCATTAAGTTTTCGGTAGTCAATGCACATACACCATCCGATCACTGTCCTTGTGGGTATCAATTTATTCTTCTCATTTGCCACAACAATGATCCCTTCCTTCTTAGAAACTACTTGCACTGGGCTTACCCAAGGGCTGTCTGAGATGGGGTAGATCACCCCTGCTTGCCACAATTTCAGCACTTCTTTCTGAACCACTTCAAGTAAGATCTTATGCATACACATTGAGGGACTAATCCCTTTTAAATCTGCAAGTGTCTAGCCTATGGCATCCTTGTATTGTCTCAGAACTTGGATAAGCTCCTCTTCTCTTCTTGTTCCTTGCTCATACTTGAATTTATGATCACTGGGTGAGTGTTGTTAGCACCCAGATATGCATATTTCAAGCTGGGTGGTAAGATCTTCAGCTCTAGTTTTGGTGACTCTGCATCTTTGTTTTCTGTAGTGGTTGGCATGATTGAGTTTCTCATGGTTGCTTGTGGTGGTTCTCCATCTGATGCTTGTTCCAGCTCAATGGTTCCTCCACATTGTTCTTTTTCCAAGACTTCTTGAATTATCTATTCCTTGGTGTCTACCAGCATGCATTCTCCTATGGATTCCTTGGGGTAACTCATTGCTTTAAAGACGTTGAAGACCATTTTCTCTTCATGCAACCTCAAGACATATTCCCCTTTTTGCACATCAATGATGGCTCCAGCAGTAGCTAGGAATGGTCTTCCTAGGATAATTGACGTGTTGGCCTCTTCTTCCATGTCCAGCACGACAAAATCAGTAGGGAAAATGAATTCTCCTACTTTCACTAGCAAGTCCTCCACCACCCCATGTAGAAACTTAAATGTTCTATCAGCCAATTGGAGTGCCATTCTTGTTGGCTTGGCTTCCTCAATCTTCATCCTTCTCATCATGGTTAGGGACATAAGATTTATGCTAGCTCCCAAATCACACAAAGCTTTCTCAATGGTGACGTCCCCTATGATGCAGGGGATTTGAAAACACCATGGGTCTTTTAGCTTTTGAGGCAGCTTCTTCTGTATGATGGCGCTGCATTCATCAGTCAATATTATGGTTTCTTTTGCCTCCCATTTCCTCTTTTTGGTTATAAGCTCCTTCAAAAATTTGGCATAGAGTGGCTGATAAACCACTATTTTATGGTTTATATTGTGTTTAATTGTGTGGTTTTATCATGATCCTTACCCACTTATTCATTAAATTAGCATGAAATTATAATTCCTTCCTGAATTTATAACATGTTTGAAAACTGCTTCCTAGAGACTTTAATTATGTAATTTTAATTCTCCTTTATTCCATTCGATGCCGTGATCTGTGTGTTGAGTGTTTCAGACTTTATAGGGCATGAACGAGTTGGAGATTGGAAAGGAAGCTAGTAAAAATGGAAGGAACACAAGAATTTGAGGAGATAACCAGCGAGAAGTGACGCGATCGCATGGCTCACGCGACCGCGTGAAGGAGAGCAAATCGCACTGACGCGGCCGCATGGCTCACGCGGCCGCGCGGATTAGAAAAGCTAAAGCGACGCGGTAGCGTGGCAAGGAAAAATGCGAATGACGCGTCCGCATGGATGACGCGATCGCGTGACATGTGCGATCTGCATAATCTACAGAATTCGCTGGGGGCGATTTTGGACCTTATTTCGACCCAGTTTTTGGCCCGGAACAGCAGACTAGAGCCAGAGAATATGCAGAAACTAAAGACAACATTCATTCCACACAGTTTTGGAGTTTTTAGATCTAGTTTCACTCCTTTAGGTTTCTTTCTCTAGGTTTAAGAATTTTAATTTTCAATTGGTCTTAGCATTGGAACATTGAGAAGAGTTATTTCCTCATCAAGACTTCGTCATTCTAGTTCGTTCTCTTAACTTGGTTTTATTCTTCCATGTTCTTTGCTTTGTTCAATTTTGTCATTTGAATACTTTCATGATTATTTAGTACAAGGATTATTTCTTCCATTTTAATTTATTTTCCATTCCAATAATCATGTCTTCTTTTAATTCCCTTTCATGTGTTATGGATTTATTATTTACAATGAGTGAGTAGTTTCCTCACTAGATAGGGAGTTGATTGAAAGGAACTCTTGAGTTGGAAGGATTGAAAGAAAATTTGTAATTGGGTTAACTGTTGGATTGTTATCTAATCACTAACACCAATCCCTTTGAACTAAGTGGGTTGCAACTCGTGAACAGATCTAGCATTCCAACTTGTTTGACTTTCCTTTACCTAGTAAAGGATAACTAAATAGAACAACCATTAATTATAAATTAATCTTGAAATCATCCCATCAATGATAGAGATTCCAACTAATCAACTCCCAATCAAGGGCTTTATTCATATTATTTGAATTTTCTCAATTTAATTTTCCACCTACTTAACTCAACTTCTTGGAACATCTGATTAATAAAATAGCACACTTTTCTGCAACTCGTTGGGAGACGACCTGGGACTTAAACTCCCAGTAATTTTTAATTTAAACTCTCTGTGATATATTTCTAAATTGATAGGCAGATTTTCGGTGAGTTAAGAACTATACTTGCAACGTAACTATTTTAATAATTTTTAATTCACCAACTTCTGTGTCTCATCAATTTTTGGCGCCGTTGCCGGGGAGTTGCAATAGAGTGCTAAAGTTATTAATTAGAATTTATTTATTTGTATTTTATTTTATTTTGCTACTATGAGCTGCATGTTTCTTTCGTCAAATGACGCGTTCACTTCCTGATCCGCGCTTGCTAATATTCGATCCTGAAATTGAAAGGACTATTTCACGAATAAGGTGAGAACAGCGTCGGTTAGTCCGCTCTGAGGGCGGATCTAAAAGTGAACTTGAGGAAGAAACCAGCCCCCGTTCTACTGATTCAGTTGTTTTACGTGCAGAAGACATGGCAGCTAGGAGAGTTACTATCCAGGAGGAAGGAGCCCCTGATTTTACAATGCAACCGTTTCAAGCGCATCATCCAGCCGTAGCTACAGATTTTGAAATAAAGACCGCACTGCTAAATTTGATGCCCAAGTTTCATGGCCTACCTGCTCAAGAGCCTATCAAGCACTTGAGAGATTTCCAGGCAGCCTGTTCTACTGTCAGGCGTGATGGTACTGATGAAACATCAATTTTGCTGAAAGCTTTCCCGTTTTCTCTTGAGGGAAAAGCAAGAGAGTGGTACTACACTCAACCTCTAGCAAATGTATCCAACTGGGATACACTCAGAAAGGAGTTTTTGGAGAAATTCTTTCCATCTGAAGTTACTGATAAATTGAGGAAGGATATTTCCACAATTGTTCAGGATGACAATCAGACTCTCTTTGAATACTGGGAGCACTTCAATAATCTTCTGGAAGCATGCCCCCACCACATGATTGATAAGATAGTGTTACTTAGCTATATCACACAGGGCATGAGGCCCCAAGATAAGACCATATTGGAAAGTGCTAGCAATGGGTCTATGAAGAAGTCAAGACCACTGATGAGGCTTGGCAATTGATCAGTGATTTCGCTGAATCTACTAGGAACCACAGACAAAAGGAAGGCCGTTCAAAAGCCGTTGCAGAAGTATCCTCTAGCAGAGAGACTGCGGTTCTAGCTCAGAGTATATGTGAGATGACCAACTTGCTGAAGCAGATGCAATTGAATCAACAACAAACTCAGCAAGTTCAACCTCCTCCACCACAGCAAAACCAACAACTGGTCCCGCAAAGAATATGTGGAATCTGCACTGATTATAGCCATTACACTAATGAATGCCCGCAGCTCCAGCAAGAAGACAACATGGTGGCATCCACTCATAACTTCTATGACCGCCCCAACCAAGGGTACAATCAAAGTGGAAATAATAACCATGGATGGCAGGACAATTCTAACCAGAATTGGAGGGACAACAATAACAGAGGAGGCAGAAATAATCAGGAAAATCAGAGATGGAATAATAACAACAACAGGCAGTAGAATCAACTTTATAGAGCACCTCACCTGAGGCAAAACCAAGGACCACAGAACAATCAACAACAGACCTCTCAATTTACTCATTCTTCTTTATCTCCTAATGAAGAGCTACTACAATCTTTTAAGCGAAGACAACAGACCATGGAAAATAACATCATGAATAGTATTAATGCCAGTCTGAATGGTCTCACCTCTACTTTGCAAGCTCTTATGTCACAGATTGGATCAACGCAAAATTCCAGTAACCAACCTTCAAGCTCCACTGGAATCCCCTCTCAACCATTACCCAATCTAAAGGGAGGCATTAATGCCATCACCCTAAGGTCTGGAACCACACTGCAGGAGAGGAATCAGGAGGAACCAAGCCCACCAGAACATACCTCAGCTGAAGAGGTAGTAGAAATAGAAGATGTTGAAGAGGAAGAGGACATACAGGACATAGCTGAAGAAGAAATAGCTCAACCACAGGAGGAACCACCAAAAGGCGCAAACACCACAGAAAATGCTACTCCTATTCCATTTCCACAACTTGCAAAGAATCCCAGGAAGCAGCTGGAACCCGACCCCAAAATGGTAGAAATATTCAAAAAGGTTGAGGTAACTGTTCCTCTTTTTGATGTTATTCAGCAGGTACCTAAATATGCAAAGTTTCTAAAAGACTTATGTATTCATAAAGACAAAATTAATGAATTAGAAACTATTCCTTTAGGTAGTTCTATATCTGCTTTAATGGGAGGATTACCTGAAAAATGTAGTGATCCAGGTCCTTGTATAGTTAGTTGTACTATTGGTGGTGTAGTAATTTATGATTGCATGTGTGATTTAGGAGCATGTGTCAATATAATGCCTTTGTCCATATATGATATTTTGAGGCTCTCTCCCTTAAAAAGGTCGGCAGCTCGTTTTGTGTTAGCAGATAAAAGCATTATTACAGTGGCTGGAGTTGCTGAAGATGTTTTGGTGAACATTAAAGGGCTTACATTCCCCACTGATTTTTATATCTTGGAGATGCCCCATAATGATTCAGATAAGCCATCATCAATCCTACTTGGAAGACCATTCCTGAAGACATTAAAATTAAAATTGGATGCCTTTTCAGGAACATACTCCTTTGAAATAGATGGCCGCATAGTAATCTTCAATCTGAATGGAGTTATTGACAACCCTCCAGAAGATCGTTCTATCTTTCAGTGTGATGTCATAGATGAAAGTGTAGCTGAAGTTCACAAGGAAGAGTTAGAAGAGAGGCACACTGGACAAGGTCCAAGTATGGGGACCCTCTTAACTGACAATGAGGGCATTTCGTCATTTTCACAAGCTCCAGATAATCCAGAGCCTGTCCATGATCAAAAGTTAGAATTGAAACCCCTCCCACCACATCTCAAATATGCTTATCTTGAAGATGAGCAGAGGTTTCCAGTTATCATTGCAAGGGAACTTACTTCTCAACAAGAAGAGCAGTTACTTGATGTGCTGAGGAAGCATAAGAAGGCAATTGGGTGGAGCTTGGCAGACATAGTAGGCATCAACCCTCAAGTATGTGAGCATAGAATATTTTTAGAAGAGGGAGCAAGACCTGTCCGTCAACCCCAAAGAAGATTGAATCCCACCATCTTGGAAAGTTGTCAAAAAGGAAGTGACCAGACTATTGGAAGCCGGTATCATATATCCCATTTCAGACAGTGAATGGGTAAGCCCAGTACAAGTGGTGCCCAAGAAGTCTGGAGTCATTACAGTGAAGAATGAGCATGGAGAGCTCATAGCAACTAGAGTTCAGAATGCTTGGAGAGTCTGCATTAATCACTACCCACTTCCATTCATTGATCAAATGCTGGATCGCCTGTCAGGTAAATCACATTATTGCTTTTTAGATGGTTACACAGGTTATTTCCAGATTCATATAGCTCCTGAGGATCAGGAAAAGACTACTTTTACATGTCCTTTTGGGACTTATGCTCACAAGAGAATGCCCTTTGGCTTGTGCAATGCACCAGCTACTTTCCAAAGGTGCATGATGAGTCTTTTCTCTGATCTTATTGAGGACTGTATGGAAGTTTTTATGGATGATTTTAGCGTTTATGGTGATTCTTTTAGCCTTTGCTTAGATGGATTATCTAGAGTATTAGATAGATGTGTTAATACAAACCTTGTATTAAATTTCGAAAAATGTCACGTTATGGTAAAACAAGAAATTGTATTAGGACATGTGGTATCTAATAATGGCATTTCTGTAGACCCAGCAAAGGTGAATGTTATTTCTAGTTTACCTTACCCCTCTTCTGTGAGGGAAGTCCGTTCGTTCCTTGGCCATGCAGGTTTTTACAAGAGATTTATTAAGGACTTTAGTAAGGTCGCACTTCCCTTATCCAGATTACTACAGAAGGATATTGAGTTTGAGTTCAGTGAGGATTGGAAACAAGCGTTTGATAAGCTGAAGACTGCTTTGACTCAAGCTCCAATTGTGAGAGGACCAGACTGGAGCCAGCCGTTTGAAATCATGTGCGATGCTTCCAACCATGTAGTAGGAGCAGCGCTGGCTCAGCGTGAAGGTAAGGATCCTTTCGTTATTGCTTATGCGTCTAAGACTTTAGACACTGCCCAGTCCAACTATACCACTACTGAGAAAGAGCTTCTTGCTATTGTTTTTGCTCTGGATAAATTTCAAGCTTATTTACTTGGTACTAGAGTAGTAGTGTATTCGGACCATGCAGCTTTAAAGTATCTATTAGCTAAAAGGGAATCCAAACCAAGACTCATACGTTGGATACTACTGTTACAGGAATTTGATTTAGAAATAAAGGATAGGAGTGGTAATCAGAATTTAGTGGCAGACCACTTGAGTCGTCTTGAGCATATTAAGGATGATTCTACTCCTATAGATGATAATTTTCCTTTTGATAACCTGCAAGCAGTATCTGAGGTAGTCCCTTGGTATGCACCTGTTGCTAATTATTTAGTTAGTCGCACATTTCCTCCAAATTTTTCTAAGCATCAAAGAGACAAGCTGAAAAGCGAGTCTAAATATTATATATGGGATGACCCATATTTATGGAGATGTGGCGCTGATCAAGTAATTAGACGTTGTGTGCCTCAATCAGAATTCCAGTCCATTTTAGAGGCCTGTCACTCATCTGAGAGTGGAGGACATTTTGGTCCCCAAAGAACAGCTAAAAAGATCTTAGACTGTGGATTCTGGTGGCCTACTCTTTTTAGAGACGCTGCTGAGTTCTATAAATCTTGTCTCCCATGCCAGAAATTTGGTAATATATCCAGGAGGGATGAGATGCCTCAACAAATTTTTTTTTTCTGTGAAATTTTTGATGTTTGGGGCATTGACTTCATGGGTCCATTTCCAAATTCTAATGGATATTTTTATATATTGTTAGCTGTGGATTATGTTTCCAAATGGGTGGAAGCAATTCCTACCCACACTGATGATGCTAACACTGTTGTTTCCTTTGTGAGAAACCATATTATATGTTGCTTCGGATCACCACGAGCAATCGTGAGCGATCAAGGCACCCATTTTTGTAATAGGAGACTAACAGGATTAATGAAGAAGCATGGGATAATTCATAAAGTTGCAACATCTTACCATCCCCAAACTAATGGGCAAGCCGAGGTGTCAAACAGAGAAATTAAGCGTATCTTGCAAAAGATAGTAAAGCCTCATAGAAAAGACTGGAGCACCAGGCTACAAGATGCACTCTGGACATATAGAACAGCATACAAGACACCCATTGGGATGAGGCCTTTCCGCTTGGTTTATGGAAAAGCTTGTCATCTCCCAGTTGATGTAGAACACAGAGCTTTTTGGGCAGTTAAGGAGTGCAACATGGGAATTGAGAAAGCCGGAGCTGAAAGGAAGTTGCAACTGCAGGAACTGGAGAGCCTTCGCCTAGAAGCTTATGAAAACTCCAGAATATACAAGGAAAAGATGAAGGCTGTATATGATCAAAACATCAAGAAGAAAGAGTTCCAACCTGGGGATTTAGTCCTCCTTTACAAATCTTGACTAAGGCTCATGCCAGGTAAGTTGAGATCAAGATGGGAAGGTCCATACAGAGTAGTGAAGGCCGAACCATACGGAGTTTATCACCTAAGCCATCCTTCAAGCTCTGAACTTATTAAGGTTAATGGACAACGCCTGAAGCTATACCATGGCGAGAAGATGCAGAGAAACAAGAAGCTTGAGATCTTCCAAGCACATAGCAGAAGATTGAGCTGGTGGAGCGTCCAACTTACGGACGTTAAAGCAAAGTGGTAGGTGGGAGACAACCCACCATGGTATGATTGTTCTTTTCTTTATTTTTAGTTTTTCCTATTCAATAACTCTTCTCTTTCTTAGAACTTTCATGCATCTGCATTTACATGTTTTTATTTTCAAAAAAAAAAAATTTTTTTTTGCTACGCGACGCGATCGCATCAGCGACCCGTCCACGTCACAGGGAGAATAAAGAAAAATAAAAATCAACAGAAAGTCACGCTGGAGTGTGGCTGGAGGCGTGCCAATGGCACAAATCAACCCACGCGACCACGTGCCCCACGCGGCCGCGTGCCCTGAGTTTTCGACGTAAAAGGGTGCACAATGACATATTGTGCGAGAGTGATGCTGGATTGGTGCTGGAAGCACAACCCTTATCACGCGACCGCGTCGCCGACGCGGCCGCGTCATCCATTTTCTGGCGCACACTCACGCGATCGCGTGACCCACGCAATCGCACCGTCCCAATTTTGGCAAACAAATTAATTTGAACAGAGAGTTGTGCTGGTGCGAGGCTGCACTCGCGCTAGACGCATAACATGGGTCACGCGACCGCGTGACCGACGCGATCGCGTCACCATACTTGATGCGCATCCACGTGAACGCGTGCCCCATGCGGCCGCGTCGCATGCGCCGCACAGCTCAACCTAAAATTGCCACATATCTTATCTTTCTCTCCTCCAAATCCTAATTTTCCTTTTCCCTCCTTATTTCTTCCTTCTCCCTTCCCTCTTCTATCTCACCTTTCACTCTCTATCTCTCTCACCTCCATTAACAAGGTTTTACTTCCTTCCTCCCTCTTTCTTTTTCTATCATTCTTATTATTTTATATGTATTTTCTTTTCTTTTCTTTTTCTTTTCATTATTCATATTTTCTTTCTTTTTCTTTTCCTTTTTACATGGTGTTAGAAATTTAATTGTTTTTCTTTTTTGAGTCATTATCCCTCATTATATGCTTGTGGATTGTTGCAAATTGTTTGACAATTATTTTTATTCTATTTAAGGGATTGCTTGCATGTTCACCTTCATATTTTCTATACCTTATTCAACATGCATGCTATGTGTTTGTGAAAAAGCTCAAATGGCATTATGCACTTCTCTATGTTGTTATACTATTCAATGCTTGTTTTTCACAACTTTCCTTTACTATTGTATTAATTGAATTTAATTGTCAATACAAACGTGATGGTTTGTTACAAAGTATTGCTTGGTCTATGCTACTCATGCCCTTTGCCGGCATGCCAATAAACACCTTGCAGTCACTTGCCTTTATATGCACTAGCTATTTTCCATTATTGGCTTTTCACATGTACTCGCGAGCATGTGATAATGTCAGTATATCTTAATGTGCATCCACACCCTCTTTTCCGTTTCCTTCCTTGCTGTATATCTCTTTGAATTTAATTTACTTTCTCTTCCCTTCTTTCAGGATGGCCACCAAGAAAGGAAAAGAGAAAGCTACTTCCAAACCACCAGCAAGAAGAGGAACTAAAAGAGCATTAGTGGCAGAGCCTTCTTCAACTGCAGTCAAGCCCTCAACAAAAAGAGTTAAGAGGATAATAAAGGTTGATGAGAAGGAGAAAGCCTTTCCAGCAAAGGACACTGCATGATTTCCCAATCGCTACTATGAACAGATGTTCCCTATCCTGGAAAAAAGAAATTATAACAATGAATACCTTCTTATCCTTCCGTCCAATATTACTTCCTTTGTTGAGCCGCAAATTGAACGAAGACAATGGGGTTTCCTACGAAGACAGCCAAGGTAAGTCAGTCTTTCTTGGGTAGTTGAGTTCTACTCTAACTTCTACATGCCAACCTTGCAGTCTATTTATGTCTGGCAGAAGCAAGTCCCCATCACAGAAGAGGCCATTCAGCAAGCTCTGAGTCTTCCCCCTATTTCAGAAGGAATGGACGCCTTCCAAGAAGCCGCACTTAAGTGCCAGAGGTACCAATTTGACTGGGACTCTGTTCTCGGAGTTATCGCATTACCTGGCAGCCGTTGGATCTACGGATACCACCGTACCCACCCTAAGGGAATCTTGGCTTCAGCACTTACCTTGGAGGCTCGCGTCTGGGCATAGATCATGTCCCATTACGTCTTTCCGAGCACTCATGAATCCTCCTTCACTGCGGACATGGCTGTTCTACTATGGTGCATCCTTACAGACCAACTGATAAACCCATATTTCATGAGTTCTTTTGTGCTTAATTTGAGTAATTTATACAATCCTTCACCTACTTATTCACATTAATTGTATGGTTTCACTTTCCCTTCCTTATTATGTCATATTATGAAAAACACGTTTCCTAAGCTTTAAAATTAATTAATTTAATTACCTTTATTTCCATTCGATGTCGTGATTAGTGTGTTGAGTAGTTTCAGATTTTCTAAGGCAGAATGACTTAAAGGATGGAAAAGGAAACATACTAAAATGGAAGGAGAAAGAAAAACGGAGCTTTAAGGAAACTGGTATCCACGCGATCGCATGGATGACGTGATCGCGTACCAAGCACGAATCAGCAGCGACGCGGCCGCATGACTGACGCGACCGCGTGGCATGGAAAAGCTCCAAATGACGCGACCGCGTGACCCACGCGGACGCGTGACAGTGGCCACGTATCAGAATTTACAGAATACGCCCCCAGCGAATTCTGAAGCCCTTTTTGGCCCAGATCCAAGTACAGACAGCATAGACCAGAGGTTATAAAGTGTGGGAATGCACCCATTCAAAGGGAGCTCGCATATTTTACCTTTCAATGATTTAGATTTAGTTGAGAGGGAGATCTTCTCTCTCTCTCTCTTTTAGGATTTAGGATTTCTTCTTGTTTTAAGAGTAACTCTGGATCCCAGGTTTAATGTTCTTTTATTTTAGTTTTACTTCTATTTATTTATTCCAACATTTGAATTGATTATTATAATTTGATCTAAGAATTCTTCCATGTTACAGACTATTATTTGAATTAATGATAATTGAGGTATTTTCAGTTTATGATTGTTCTCTTTGATTTAAGTTAAGTTACCATTGCTTCCCATCTAAGGACATTTTTATTATTCCAGTAATTTTACTTTTTCCCCTTTTGGTTCTGGTTAAGAATTTAGTAACTCAACAGTTATTAAACTCAACATAATTGATAATCGTTATCATGCTAATTGAGCTGAACATAAGTAATCCCAACCTTTTCTTAGGAAATAAATTGGATTCAAAGGTCAATTTAATTAGTCCCTTGACTTTTCTTGCCCTGGTACAGGTTGATCAAGTGGAGTTTAGATTCAACTTTCATTATAGTTGAGAGAGATAACTACGTTGGACCTCGAAATTCTCTTACCTTGCCAAAAGTTCGCTTTACAGTATTTATTTATTTTTAATTGCCATTTACTTTACCTGTCATCCAAATTACTTGCTTCTCATCTTCTCATCTTCCTCGCAGTTTCTTGAGAAGACGACCCGAGGTTTGAATACTCAGTTAACAATTTCTAAAGGGGTTTGTTACTTGTGACACCCAAAACGTTTGTACGAAGAGATTTTTGTCGGTTTAGAGACTATATCTACAACGCAACTGTTTCTATGAATCTCTTTACTGGTAAAAATCCTCTCGTCAAAATGGCGCCGTTGCTGGGGAACTGCTAACGTGTGCCTTATTATTGGTTACTGTAAATATTTTTCTTTTGCTTGTTTATTTATTTTTGTTTTTCCTTTTTATCTTTATTTGCTGCTATGAACTCTCACCCCTCTCGCTTTGAGTTTGGTTCTAATGTTGTTAAAGGAAATAGAAGTTACAACAGGAATGTGTACCAAGGTTAGACCAATCAAGGATGGATGGAACCAAGAGGATCTAATCAACCCTTTTGGCAGCAACACCCTCCGAGATATCCTGGACAAAGACTATTCTACAATGCATACCCAGTGGTGCACGAATTGTGAATTACACTTTTCACAACGCGTACCACTAACCAGCAAGTGCACTGGGTCGTCCAAGTAATACCTTACGTGAGTAAGGGTCGAATCCCACGGAGATTGTTGGTTTGAAGCAATCTATGGTTATCTTGTAAATCTTAGTCAGGAAGTCAATTATGTTTATCAGTTGAATTGTGAATAACCAGTAGAGCATAAATTAAAGGTTACTTGTTGTGCAGTAATGGAGAATATGTTGGAGTTTTGGAGATGCTTTGTCTTCTGAATCTCTGCTTTCCTCTGTCTTCTGATTCATGCACGCACGTCCCCCTATGGCAAGCTGTGTGTTGGTGGATCACCGTTGTCAATGGCTACCTTCCATCCTTCCAGTGAAAACTACGCTCACGCGCTCTGTCACAGCACGGCTAATCACCGGTTGGTTCTCGATTCGGTTGGAATAGGATTTACTATCCTTTTGCATCTGTCACTAACGCCCAACCTTCAGGGGTTTGAAGCTCGTCACAGTCATTCAATCCTTGAATCCTACTCAGAATACCACAGACAAGGTTTAGACTTTCCGGATTCTCATGAATGCCGCCATCAGTTCTAGCTTATACCACGGAGATTCTGATCAAGGAATCTAAGAGATACTCATTCAATCGTATATAGAACGGAGGTGGTTGTCAGGCACACGTTCATGGTTTGAGGAAGGTGATGAATGTCACAGATCATCACCTTCATCACGGTTAAGCGCGAATGAATATCTGAGATAGAAACAAGCGTTTTTGAATGGAAAACAGAAATACTTGCATTAATTCATCGAGACACAGCAGAGCTCCTCACCCCCAACAATGGGGTTTAGAGACTCATGCCGTCAGAGAATACAAAGTTTAGATTTGAAATGTCATGAGATACAAAATAAGTCTCTAAAAGTTGTTTAAATACTAAACTAGTAGCCTAGGGTTACAAAATATGAGTGGACTATGATGGATGATGCAGAGATCCACTTCTGGGGCCCACTTGGTGTGCTGGGGCCCACTTGGTGTGTGCCGGGGCTGAGACTTTAAGCAATTCACGTGCGGTGGCCATTTGTGGAGTTGAACGCCAGTTTTTATGCCAGTTTGGGCGTTCAACTCCAGTTTTTGATCCTTTTCTGGCGCTGGACGCCAGAATTGGGCAGAGAACTGGCGTTGAACGCCAGTTTACGTCGTTTATCCTTATGCAAAGTATGGACTATTATATATTGCTGGAAAGCCCTGGATGTCTACTTTCCAACGCAATTGGAAGCACGCCATTTCGAGTTCTGTAGCTCCAGAAAATCCACTTTGAGTGCAGGGAGGTCAGAATCCAACAGCATCAGCAGTCCTTTTTCAGCCTGAATCAGATTTTTGCTCAGCTCCTTCAATTTCAGCCAGAAAAATACCTAAAATTACAGAAAAATACACAACTCATAGTAAAGTCCAAAAATATGAATTTTCCTAAAAACTACTAGGAATAGACTAAAAACTAACTAAAACATACTCTAAACTATATGAAATTATCCCCAAAAAGCGTATAAAATATCCGCTCATCACAACACCAAACTTAAACTGTTGCTTGTCCTCAAGCAACTAGACAAATAAAATAGAAGACTAATAGGTTGAGAAGCAATAATATCTCAGAGTTTTTGATTGAAGCTCAGATCCTAATTAGATGAGCGGGACTAGTAGCTTTTTGCTTCTGAACAGTTTTGGCATCTCACTTTATCCATTGAAGCTCAGAGTGATTGGCATCTATAGGAACTCAGAATTCAGATAGTGTTATTGATTCTCTTAGTTCAGTGTGATGATTCTTGAACACAGCTTCTTTACGAGTCTTGGCCGTGGCCCTAAGCACTTTGTTTTCCAGTATTACTACCGGATACATAAATGCCACAGACACATAACTGGGTGAACCTTTTCAGATTGTGACTCAGCTTTGCTAAAGCCCCCAATTAGAGGTGTCCAGAGTTCTTAAGCACACTCTTCTTTTTGCTTTGGACCTTGACTTTAACCGCTCAGTCTCAAGTTTTCACTTGACACCTGCACGCCACAAGCACATGGTTAGGGACAGCTTGGTTTAGCCGCTTAGACCAGGATTTCAGTCCTTTAGGCCCTCCTATCCACTGATGCTCACAGCCTTGGGATCCTTCTTAATTGCCCTTGCCTTTTGGTTTTAAGGGTTATTGGCTTTTAATGCTTGCTTTTTTTTTTTTCTTCTTTTTTTTTTTCTGCAAGCTTTGTTCTTTGCTGCTTTTTCTTGCTTCAAGAATCATTTTGATGATTTTTTTCAGATTATCAATAACATGTCTCATGTTCATTATTCTTTCAAGAGCCAACATATTTAACAGTCTTAAACAACAAATTCAAAAGACATATGCACTGTTCAAGCATTCATTCAGAAGACAGAAAGCATTGCCACCACATTTAACCAATTAGAATTTGTTTTATTTAAACTCAAAATTTTATTGCTTCTTATTCAAAAGATCTACTACTTTATTCATGTTTAATGATGATGAGAAAAAATAAACTATAGCTTAATTGGAGATAAAATCAAAATAGATACTAATTACTACTATATGACTCCTAAGGTAAAATTAAAATAAGAACAGTTATCACAGAGTTAAGGCTAAGATTAGAACTCAACAACCTTGAGGTTTGGGAAGTGGATGTTCCTCTAGTCTGTGAGGTGCTTGGTCCTTCAAGAGAGAATTTCTGGCGCTTCAGTTCCTTTAAATCACGCCCTTGCTCCTCTTGGAGTGGGTTGTTTTCCTTTAGGGGCCATGATCTTAGTGATCACGGATAAGCACACCAAACTTAGAGCTTTGCTTGTCCTCAAGCAAAAGAAAAAGAAGGAGATGGGTAGAAGGAGAGCTCCTCCCCACCATCCTGGCGTTTGAACGCCCAAACACTGCCTGTTTTGGGCGTTCAACGCCCAAATGCTGCTCTCCTGGGCGTTCAACGCCCAGTTGTTGCCCTTTTCTGGCGTTGAACGCCAGATAGCTATCCTTACTGGCGTTCAGCGCCCACTGGATGCCCATTTTGGGCGCTGAACGCCCAAAATGGCCTTCACTGGCGTTTTCTTGCCAGTAAGCTCCCTATCTCTGTTTTGTGTGTAGATTCCTTCTGTAACCCTGTAAACTTATGCAAATGATTCTTTACCTTAGTGTCAGTGAACTTTATATAAACAAATAAAAATAAAAATAGGGAAAAATGCTTAGAGGATTGTTGCCCCATGGCTGGGTTGCCTCCCAGCAAGCGCTTCTTTATTGTCTTTAGCTGGACCTTGCTGAGCTTTTAATCTAGCTTCAGCCTTGAGCATTCTTGCTCAATGTTGCCCTCAAGATAATGCTTGATTCTCTGTCCATTGACAATGAACTTCTTATCAGAATCAATATCTTGAAGCTCCACATAACCATATGGTGATACACTTGTAATCACGTATGGTCCCCTCCATCGGGATTTCAGTTTCTCGGGGAATAGCCTGAGTCTAGAGTTAAACAACAGAACCTTCTGTCCTGGTTCAAAGATTCTAGATGACAGCTTTCTGTCATGCCATTTTTTTATTTTTCTTTATAAAGCTTGACATTTTCGAAAGCTGTGAATCTGAATTCCTCTAGCTCATTTAGCTGGAGCAATCATTTTTCTCCTGCTATTTTGGCATCAAAGTTTAGGAATCTGGTTGCCCAATAGGCCTTGTGTTCCAGTTCCACGGGCAGGTGACATGCCTTACCATACACGAGTTGGTATGGAGAGGTCCCTATAGGGGTCTTGAATGCTGTTCTGTAAGCCCACAGAGCATCATCCAAGCTCCTTGCCCAATCCTTTCTACGGGTATTTACTGTCCGTTCCAGGATTCTCTTTAATTCTCTGTTAGAGACTTCAGCTTGCCCATTGGTTTGTGGATGATATGGTGTGGCCACTTTGTGGCGAATTCCATACCGAACCATGGCAGAGTAAAGCTGTTTATTGCAGAAGTGAGTGCCCCCATCACTGATTAACACTCTAGGGACACCAAACCTGCTAAAGATATGTTTCTGGAGGAACTTCAGCACTGTTTTAGTATCATTGGTGGGTGTGGCAATAGCCTCAACCCATTTTGATACATAGTCAACTGCCACCAGAATATAAGTGTTTGAATATGATGGTGGAAAAGGTCCCATGAAGTCAATTCCCCATACGTCAAACAACTCAATTTCCAAGATTCCTTGTTGAGGCATGGCGTAACCATGAGGCAGATTACCAGCTCTTTGGCAACTGTCACAATTACGTACAAATTCTCGGGAATCTTTATAGAGTGTGGGCCAATAGAACCCACATTGGAGGACCTTGGTGGCTGTTCGCTCACCTCCGAAATGGCCTCCATATTGAGATCCGTGGCAATGCCATAGGATTCTCTGTGCTTCCTCTCTGGGGACACACCTACGGATAATTCCGTCTGCACATCTCTTAAAGAGATAGGGTTCATCCCACAAGTAGTACTTTGCATCAGTGACTAATTTCTTCTTTTGTATTCTATTGTACTCCTTGGGTATGAACCGTGCAGCTTTATAGTTTGCAATATCGGCAAACCATGGTGCTTCCTGAATGGCAAATAGATGCTCATCAGGGAACGTCTCAGAGATCTCAAGAAAGGGGAGGGACGTCCCTTCCACTGGCTCTATCCGGGACAGATGATCAGCCACTTGGTTCTCTGTCCCTTTTCTGTCTCTTATTTCTATATCAAACTCTTGCAGAAGCAATACCCATCTGATGAGCCTGGGTTTTGAATCCTGCTTTGTGAGTAGATATTTAAGAGCAGCATGGTCAGTATACACAATCACTTTTGATCCTACTAAGTATGATCTGAACTTGTCAATGGCGTAAACCACTGCAAGTAGTTCTTTTTCTGTGGTTGTGTAATTTTTCTGGGCATCATTTAGAACGCGACTGGCATAATAAATGACATGCAGAAGCTTGTCATGCCTCTGTCCCAATACTGCACCAATGGCATGATCACTGGCATCACACATTAACTCAAATGGCAATGTCCAGTCTGGTGCAGAAATGACTGGTGCTGTGACCAGCTTAGCTTTCAGCGTTTCAAACGCCTGCAGGCATGCTATGTCAAACACAAATGGCGTGTCAGCAGCTAGCAGATTGCTTAGAGGTTTTGCGATTTTTGAAAAATCCTTTATAAACCTCCTATAGAATCCTGCATGCCCCAGAAAGCTTCTGATTGCCTTAACATTGGCAGGTGGTGGTAATTTTTCAATTACCTCTATTTTTGCTTGATCCACCTCTATTCCCTTGTTTGAGATTTTATGCCCAAGAACAATTCCTTCAGTCACCATGAAGTGACACTTTTCCCAGTTTAAAACTAGGTTGGTTTCTTGGCATCTTTTCAGAACAAGTTTTAGGTGATCAAGACAGGAGCTGAATGAGTCTCCATATACTGAGAAGTCATCCATGAAGACTTCCAGAAATTTTTCCACCATGTCAGAGAAAATAGAGAGCATGCATCTCTGGAAGGTTGCAGGCGCATTACATAGCCCAAATGGCATCCTTCTATAAGCAAACACTCCAGATGGACATGTGAATGTTGTTTTCTCTTGATCCTGGGGATCCACTGCAATCTGGTTATAGCCTGAATAGCCATCCAAAAAGCAGTAATAATCATGACCTGCTAGTCTCTCTAGCATCTGGTCTATGAATGGTAAAGGAAAATGATCCTTTCTGGTGGCTATATTGAGCCTTCTGTAGTCAATACACATGCGCCACCCTGTAACTGTTCTTGTAGGAACCAGTTCATTTTTTTCATTATGAATCACTGTCATGCCTCCCTTTTTTGGGACGACTTGAACAGGGCTCACCCAGGGGCTATCAGAAATGGGATAAATAATCCCAGCCTCTAGTAATTTGGTGACCTCTTTCTGCACCACTTCCTTCATGGCTGGATTTAGCCGCCTCTGTGGTTGAACCACTGGTTTGGCATTATCCTCCAATAGGATTTTGTGCATGCATCTAGTTGGGCTTATGCCCTTAAGGTCACCTATGGACCACCCAAGAGCTGTCTTGTGTGTCCTTAGCACTTGAATAAGTGCTTCCTCTTCATGTGAATTTAAAGCAGAGCTTATGATCACTGGAAAAGTGTCACCTTCTCCTAGAAATGCATATTTCAAAGATGGTGGCAGTGGCTTGAGCTCTGGTTTAGGAGGTTTTTCCTCTTTCAGAAGAAAGTTCAGAGGCTCTTTCATGTCCCCTGAATCCTCCAAATCAGGCTGAACATCTTTAAAGATGTTTTCCAACTCTGATTCGAGACTCTCAGCCATGTTGATCTCTTCTACCAAAGAGTCAATAAGGTCAACTTTCATGCAGTCTGTTGATGTGTCTGGATGCTGCATGGCTTTGACAGTGTTCAACTTGAACTCGTCATCGTTGACTCTCAGGGTTATTTCCCCCTGCTGGACGTCAATGAGGGATCGTCCAGTTGCTAGGAAGGGTCTTCCTAGAATGAGAGTAGCACTCTTGTGCTCCTCCATTTCCAGCACAACAAAGTCAGTGGGAAAGGCGAATGGCCCAACTCTGACAATCATGTCCTCAATCACGCCTGATGGGTATTTAGTAGAACCATCAGCAAGTTGGAGACATATCCGGGTTGGTTTAACTTCCTCAGTTAAGCCAAGCTTCCTGATAGTGGATGCAGGTATTAGGTTGATGCTTGCCCCAAGATCGCATAAAGCTGTCTTGGTGCAATCACCTTCTAATATGCATGGTATCAGAAAACTCCCAGGGTCTTTAAGCTTTTCAGGAAAGCTTTTCAGAATGACTGCACTGCATTCTTCAGTGAGGAGAACTCTTTCTGTTTCTTTCCACTCCTTTTTATGACTCAAGATCTCTTTCATGAACTTGGCATAAGAAGGTATTTGCTCAAGTGCCTCTGCAAATGGAATCTTTATTTCAAGAGTCCTTAGATAATCTGCAAAGCGAGCAAATTGCTTATCCTGCTCCTCTTTCCGGAGTTTTTGAGGATAAGGTATCTTGGCTTTATATTCCTCAACCTTAGTGGTTAAAGAAGCCCTTTTAGAGGGGTTGTTATCAGCACTTGTGTGTGTCTGATCCCTCACTGGCAATTGAGTGCCAGAGTCAGAAGCTGGAGTGACGTTAGACGCCAGCTCACTGTCTGTTCCTGGCGCCTGAACGCCAGAAATGTGCCCATGTTGGGCGTTCAACGCTGGCTTCTACCCCATTTGGGCATTCAACGCCAGATTCTTGCCCATTTCTGGCGTTGAACGCCAATCCTGCCTTGTTTCTGGCGCTGAACGCCAGTTTTGGGCATGGTCTGGGCGTTCATCGCCAGCCTTCCACCCCTTTTCTGGCGTTTTAGTGCCAGAATTATTTTTCCCTGGGCTCTTACTGTCCTCAGGTGAATCTTTGGTGGGTTGCTTATTTCTTGAATTTTTGATCCCTTGAGGTGGGATATTTAATGTTTTCCCACTTCTTAATTGAACTGCTTGGCATTCTTCTGCTATTTGCCTTGATAGCTGCTGCTTTGTTTGCTTAAACTGTTCGTCCATATGTATATTAGCTATCCTTGTCTCCTGTAACCTGTCTTTGAATTCAGCTAGCTGTTTTGTTAGAAAATCTAATTGCTGATTGAATTCAGCAGCTTGTTTTACAGTACTGAATTCAGCAGTTACTGTTTTAACCTCTTCATTCATGGAAGGGTTGCTGCTTAGATACAGATGCTGATTCCTGGCAACTGTATCAATGAGCTCTTGAGCTTCTTCAATTGTCTTTCTCATATGGATAGATCCACCAGCTGAGTAATCTAAAGAGATCTGAGCTCCTTCTGCAAGCCCATAGTAGAAGATGTCTAACTGAACCCACTCTGAAAACATCTCAGAGGGGCATTTTCGTAGCATCTCTCTGTATCTCTCCCAGGCATCATAAAGAGATTCATTATCTCCTTGTTTAAAGCCTTGGATGTCCAGCCTTAGCTGTGTCATCCTTTTTGGAGGGAAATACTGATTCAGGAATTTTTCTGTCAGCTGTTTCTATGTTCTTATGCTGGCCTTAGGTTGGTTATTTAACCACCTCTTAGCTTGATCTTTTACAGCAAATGGAAACAGTAATAGTCTGTAGACATCCTGATCTATTTCCTTATCATGTACTGTGTCAGCAATTTGTAAAAATTGTGCCAGAAACTCTGTAGGTTCTTCCTGTGGAAGACCGGAATACTGGCAACTTTGCTGCACCATGATAATGAGCTGAGGATTCAACTCAAAGCTACTAACTCCAATGGAGGGTATGCATATGCTACTCCCATATGAAGCAGTAGAGGGGTTAGAATATGACCCCAGAGTCCTCCTGGACTGTTCATTTCCACTTATGTCCATGATGGATGTATGGATATAACTTGGACTGATTTATCTTTTTATTTATTTTATTTTATAAGAAGTAAACACTTAAATAAAATAAAATAACTAAAAAGAATTTGAATTTTGAAATTAAAATATTTTTTTTTTCGTAAAAAAATTAAAAATAATTAGTTAAAAAAAATAGAAATTTTTGAAAAAGAGGGAAGATATTTTCGAAAATTAGAGAGAGAGAGAGTTAGTTAGGTAGTTTTGAAAAAGTTAAGAAACAAACAAAAAGTTAGTTAGTTAGTTGAAACAAATTTTGAAAAGATAAGAAGTTAGGAAGTTAGAAGAGATATTTTGAAAAGATATTTTTGAATTTAGTGAGGAGAGAGAAAAACAATAAGATAGTACAAGATTTAAAATTTTTAGATCTAATGCTCCTTGTTTTTGAAAATTTTGGAGGGAAAAACACCAAGGAACACCAAACTTAAAAATTTTAAGATCAAGACACAAGGAAAACTCAAGAACACTTTGAAGATTCACAAGAACACAAGAACATGAAGAAAGAACACCAAACTTAAAATTTTTAGAAAACCAAACCAAAATTTTCGAAAACCAAAGGGAAATCAACAAGAAAACACCAAACTTTAAGTTTGGCACAAAATTTAATAGAGAAAATATTATTTATGAAAAAGAAGGTTTTGAAAAGAATATAAAAGACTCTAACCCAATTACCAAGAACACAGATTAATGCTCTAGCCAAATGAGTTATGGGACCTTCAAAAATTTTAAGAAAGATTATTTTTGAAAACACCAAACTTAAAGTTTGGCACAGGATTTAATAGAAAAATTATTTTTGAAAAAGGTTTTTTTTTTAAAAAAAATATGATAGCCAATTATCATGAACATAAACACCACGTTCTAAATAACTGAGCTATAAGTTTAAAGTATTTTAACAAGGGATAAATAATAAAAGACTCTAAACCAAAAAAAAGAAAGATTTTTCCTAATCTAAGCAACAAAATAATCCGTCAGTTGTTCAAACACGAACAATCCCCGGCAACGGCGCCAAAAACTTGGTGCACGAATTGTGAATTACACTTTTCACAACGCGTACCACTAACCAGCAAGTGCACTGGGTCGTCCAAGTAATACCTTACGTGAGTAAGGGTCGAATCCCACAGAGATTGTTGGTTTGAAACAATCTATGGTTATCTTGTAAATCTTAGTCAGGAAGTCAATTATGTTTATCAGTTGAATTGTGAATAACCAGTAGAGCATAAATTAAAGGTTACTTGTTGGGCAGTAATGGAGAATATGTTGGAGTTTTGGAGATGCTTTGTCTTCTGAATCTCTGCTTTCCTCTGTCTTCTGATTCATGCACGCACGTCCCCCTGTGGCAAGCTGTGTGTTGGTGGATCACCGTTGTCAATGGCTACCTTCCATCCTTCCAGTGAAAACTACGCTCACGCGCTCTGTCACAGCACGGCTAATCACCGGTTGGTTCTCGATTCGGTTTGAATAGGATTTACTATCCTTTTGCATCTGTCACTAACGCCCAACCTTCAGGAGTTTGAAGCTCGTCACAGTCATTCAATCCTTGAATCCTACTCAGAATACCACAGACAAGGTTTAGACTTTCCGGATTCTCATGAATGCCGCCATCAGTTCTAGCTTATACCACGGAGATTCTGATCAAGGAATCTAAGAGATACTCATTCAATCGTATATAGAACGGAGGTGGTTGTCAGGCACACGTTCATGGTTTGAGGAAGGTGATGAATGTCACAGATCATCACCTTCATCACGGTTAAGCGCGAATGAACATCTGAGATAGGAACAAGCGTTTTTGAATGGAAAACAGAAATACTTGCATTAATTCATCGAGACACAGCAGAGCTCCTCACCCCCAACAATGGGGTTTAGAGACTCATGCCGTCAGAGAATACAAAGTTTAGATCTGAAATGTCATGAGATACAAAATAAGTCTCTAAAAGTTGTTTAAATACTAAACTAGTAGCCTAGGGTTACAAAATATGAGTGGACTATGATGGATGATGCAGAGATCCACTTCTGGGGCCCACTTGGTGTGCTGGGGCCCACATGGTGTGTGCTGGGACTGAGACTTTAAGCAATTCACGTGCGGAGGCCATTTGTGGAGTTGAACGCCAGTTTTTATGCCAGTTTGGGCGTTCAACTCCAGTTTTTGATCCTTTTCTGGCGCTGGACGCCAGAATTGGGCAGAGAACTGGCGTTGAACGCCAGTTTACGTCGTCTATCCTTGTGCAAAGTATGGACTATTATATATTGCTGGAAAGCCCTGGATGTCTACTTTCCAACGCAATTGGAAGCATGCCATTTCGAGTTCTGTAGCTCCAGAAAATCCACTTTGAGTGTAGGGAGGTCAGAATCCAACAGCATCAGCAGTCCTTTTTCAGCCTGAATCAGATTTTTGCTCAGCTCCTTCAATTTCAGCCAGAAAAATACCTAAAATTACAGAAAAACACACAACTCATAGTAAAGTCCAAAAATATGAATTTTTCCTAAAAACTACTAGGAATAGACTAAAAACTAACTAAAACATACTCTAAACTATATGAAATTATCCCCAAAAAGCGTATAAAATATCCGCTCATCACCCAGCTGAAAGACATGGTGGACAACCTTGTAACTACCAACAAGCCCCACCCCGTACATATAAACCACCCTTTCAACATAACCTCGAACCACCACACTCACAAGCTTCTCTTCACCATTCGCCACTATATGATCCATCCTTACCCCAATACCAATCCAATCGCTTACAATCACCACCACTTTCCTTTGTAGCATGTCCAAGTCCAGCAACCCGAGAAGCAGAGGATCGCCTAAGGGAAACAGTAATTAAATTTCAAACAACCATTAAACAACTGGAGCAAGTGATGATTCAATGGGCTTCTAGGCGCTCAAATATACAAGGATCAACCACAGCTCCATGTGGACAGCCCAATGAAGAGCAGAGCATGAAGAAAGTGCCAGAAACTCCAGTGGACAAGACAGAGCATGAATTTGTACTGGAACAATTAGAAGAAGCTGTCTTTGTTCAAGAAGAAGAGTTGGTTGAAGACCTAGGAGATGCTGAACTTCCATGGGAATCCAGAATTGAGGAAAACTCCGTCCAGGATGCTACAGTTGATGCTAAGGAGGATACTGTACAATCTCCAAGGCAAGTCGTTTATGAAGAATCAGACGGAATAATCCAAGAAGCAATTTCCCTTGATGATAATGCTCACAAGTCTAGCTCTCTTGGTGATGAACTTGCATCCGCAAGTGAATTCTCTGAGATAGAAGAATCTTCCCCAAGTGAATATGAAGATGATGCAGAGGTAGATTTCTCTCAACCTCCAATCTATGACTCAAGTGATGAGGAAGACACAGAAGACTTTGACCAGGACACAGATACAATTGAAGATCTTTGCAAAGAAGTGGAGGAATTCACAGAAGAGCACAAGGAAACGAAACTTGCAGAACCACCAAAAACACCTATCCCAAGGCCATTACCACCTAATACAAGCTTCAAGTGGGTACAATCCTTAACTTATAACTTTACTTATTCACTTGAATATGGTTTGCTTGAAACAGATGGCCAGCTTAGAGCTCTCTGCGGCTTTAAGAGTAATAGGAAAATGGCTCGTACTCAGAGTTGGTGCACAAGGTTCAATAAGGTTCCACGCTTCACTTCGAAGTACACGGATTGGTATCATGCTCAATCACATGGATCACGGAAAACGTTTGGTCACCAAGGTGAGATTCTACTTTTTAACCCGCCCGAATGGAGACATGTAGATCAAGACGGAGGCGAATTTAAAAGCAAGGCTTGGAATCCTGGAGTTTATTCTGACATTTGTCATCCCGGGAGCCTAACAATATATTTAAAGCTGTTCGGAAGCTTTGCGTGCTTAGTTTGGGACCCCGTAGGCTATTGGCATTCCAAGCACTGGTGGAGATTTTTGGACGAATTTAAACATAAGCCACCATAACAAGATACTCCTCCAATGTCCAACTTAAGGACTTTAACTAAAAGTGCTAGGTGGGAGACAACCCACCATGGTATGGTCGCTTCTTTTTCAATTTATTTTTTTTTAATTGCTTTCATTTTTCCTTTTTCATTTTAATTTATTAAACCTGGAATCATGCATAGCATTCATGTTAATCATTGCATTCTGCATTTTTCATGCATATAAAAAAAAAGGGTGCACGACGCGACCGCATGCCCCATGCGATCGCGTCATATCGCGGAAAAACACCACCCGTGCGACCGCGTGACCCACGCGGACGCGTGATATATATATCGGCATAAGGATCCAACGAACAGAAAGTTAGGCTGGAATCGTGCGGCCCCTGTGCGTTTCGCACAAATTGGCCCACGCGATCGCATGCCTCATGCGATCGCGTCACTTGCACAAATACCAATCCCACGCGACCGCGTGAGCGACGCGATCGCGTCGCATGGATTGCACAACAGCCCAAAAGGAGACAGAGAGTTGCGCTAAAACGGCGCTGGAGTCGTGCGTTTAGCACAATTTCCAGCGACGCGATCGCGCGACCCACGCGATCGCGTCACCCTTCTTTTCCCCCTCTCATGCGATCGCGCACCCCACGCGATCGCGTCACTCCCATTTTCACCCCAACCACGTGACCGCGTGCCCCACGCGGCCGCGTAGATTCGAAAATATAACCCCCCAGCCCGCGAACCCTATCAGTCGCGAGCCCCCCCACCTCCAACCCTCTTCTCCCTCTCTGCTCCCTTTCCCTCCAACCACCACCTAGCACCACCCAGCCGCCACCGCCGGCCCCCCAGACACCGCCACCACCCAGGACGCCGCCACCGCAACCCCCTCCCCTCCCTTCTTCTCCCTTCTTCCTCTCTCCTCCCCTCTCCACCACTGCCTCCGCGACCACCGCCCCCCACCGCCGGCCACCCAGCCGCGCCCCCCCTCTCTCTCCGCCACCCACCCGCACCCCCTTCTTCTATCACTAACCCAAAACCCTTGCCGCCACTGCCCCCATCAGCCGCCACTGCGACACCGTGCCCCGGCACCGCGCCAGATGCCACCGCAACCACCTTCTTCCCCGTTCCACCCCTCCCGCCTACCAGGTTCCGCAAAACGCAACCCTCTTTTATCCGTTCGTCATTTTTCTATAATTTTTTCCGTTTCTGTTCATCATTAGGATAGATAGATATGCATGCTGTAGTGGATTTTTAGGTTGTTAGGTAGCTTAGGCTCTGGTTAGTGGATCTAGGTCTGTTTACTTGCACTGTTCCTATTTATGTTTTATCATAACTGCAGTTTTGTTGTTCCTGTGACCTCGTTCATATGTTGTGATTTCTTGCAATTGCTGCTTGTTACTCTAAATTTTTCTGTTTCTGCAGCTAGTTTTTAAATTCATATGAACTGCTATGATTGCTGTTTATTTTCCGGGATAATCCAATTTTAGCCGGAATGCTACCCAATTTTTTTAAAATTTTTTTCATTCATGTTTTGGTTTGGCATTTCTGAACTCTGTTTTACTCTGCTTTACCCAAACCATTTCATGAATACTATAGCAGACATTCTTATCCTCTTTGATTTCCTGGTTCATAAACCGTATTTGTGATTCACTTATTCCAATTTTTGCTTTCTCTATTTCTATTCGAATCAGCATCGCCCTGTTTTCCTTGTTCGATTATGAGTACTTCTATTCTTACCTGTGAATCCTTGTTATATGGAATTTTTCTATGCCACTTACTTTAACCCGCACTTTACTAACTCACTAATTTTAATTTACTAATTTCTTTTTCAAATTCTAACCATACTAACACTTTTAATCTCTTTACTGATTATTTTCACTTTCCTCTAACTTTCTAAACATGGCATATTGATTATTTTTCCATTTAACATAAATTCAATCACATTTCATTTACTCATTTTCTTTATTCTATTTCTCCCTTGCTGCTTTGAGCATCCTTAATTTAATTGCCTAATTGCTTTCCTATTTTTATCCATATCCTGCTTTTCTGTTTTTCAGAATGTCTACCTCACAGAGGAAAGAAAAAGGTAAAGCTACTGGCAAGCACAAGAGAGGAGATTCCTCCCAGTCCATCATTACTCTAATGCATGATTCTTCATGGCGAGAGAAGAACTTCACATAGCAGGAAAAAGCTGACCAGCTGCTCCCTGCAACTGATCCTATAAAATTTGCAAACCGGTACTGTGAGTTGAAGTACCCGGCTTTTGCAAACTCCAGAAATCTATACCTGGAACGAACTCTGAAGATTCCAGAAGCCCTCCAATAGTACACCACTGAGCAAATTAAGCAAAGGGGCTGGTTCTTTCTGGAGAGAACACTGACAGAAGTCAATTCATCTTGGGTCTGGGAATTCTACTGCAACTACTACCTCACCACCCTAGATGCAGTGAACCTGAGAGAAAAACAAATTCTGGTCACTGAGGAGGCCTTAGAGGACATTCTATGGCTCCAGCCAAGTCCGATCAGCCTGATGGTTATTCAAAGGCTGAGGAGGACATGCGCCAGATGAAGTTTGATTGGGATGCCGTGAAGGCACGGATAGCTCTCGACCCGACAGTTCCTTGGGAGATGGGTCAGGACACTACCATGCCTAGAGGGATCAAGAGAGCATACTTGAACGATGAGGCTCGGTTATGGCATCAGATCTTGAGTAATTATGTGATGCCGAGTACTCACGAGACGGAGATCCCGGCTGCTATGATCACCCTCCTTTGGTGTGTGCTGGAGGGTAAGGACCTTTATCTGCCACGTTTCATTCGGCATTATATGGCCAGGGTCCACGTCCGAGGCACCCTCCCCTTTCCATATCTAGTTACACAGCTTGGCCGTCGAGCTGACGTGCCATGGGAGGATGCCGATGAGAGACCACCAGTGGCGGATTGCAGGAAGATCATTCTGCACAGCCGGAACTTCTTAGCCCTGGGCCACAGACCAGCACCATTCACTGCTACTGATGAGTCAGCCCCACAGTCTGCTGGACCCTCTTCCTCCACTACTGCACCACCTACCCCTGCTACCACCACTGCACCTCCACCTGCCACAGAGCCCGTCTATCATCTGGTGCACCGCTTGTTCTGACGACTTGACCAGATGGAGTATCGCAACAAGCGGCGCTATGAGCACCTAAAGCTGATGATACAATCCGGCGACATCCCCTCTGAGCCCGACACACCATCCAAGGCATCTGAGGAGGAGGCAGATGCGCCCGAGGCAGAGA